>NC_031772.1:6279978-6326687 GCF_001522545.3 Parus major
GATGGATGATGGATGGATGGATGATGGATGGATGGATGGACGGATGGATGGATGGATGGATGATGGATGGATGGATGCTACATGACAGTGCACACACCTGCAACCCAGGGTATCCCAGACTGGGAAACAGTGCTTTGATACCACTTGTAGTGACACATGGCAGGGACAACCAGACCTGTTGTTTTGGGGGCTGAGAGCATTCCCAGGAAAACACAGAGAGCAGAGCCCTACAACCAGCTGACTCCAGGGACCTGTGGGCATGGGTGGTCCTCCCATTATCACAGACCCGTGCTGGAGTTTTGACTGGCCCTGCTGGGTGGAGATGTGCAGAGAGAGCCCTGGCACGCCGTGGATCAAAGCCCTGCCCACTACCCCTTGGCCGAGCTTTCCCAAGCAGGCGAGGAATGAAAGCAGCCAGGAATCATTTTCTTTCAAGCCTGCCTGCAAACCAAAACACAGATGCCACATCTAATTTTAGGCCTCCCAGCCTTGAGAGTGTTCTCCCGAGTCTCTCTGAGTGAGCAGGGAGATAGTCATCTTAGGACACGCCGCAGCCGCAGTGGCTGCGCACTCTCCTTGACCCCAGCTCTGAAATGATAGGAGGGCAGGGGCACAGCATGGCCAGGAGTTAACAGATCCTCGCTGATCCCAGGAGATCCTGCAGGACATGCTGGGCCCCTCCACTCACTGCAATTGAGGGACTGGCCAGCCACCCTGCTAGCCCCAGGCTGCCACCTTCTCCCTGCTGGACGTGACAACTACTTCAACTCGGGCCATAATCCAAGGGTTTAAGCACCCACATGGCAAAAGGGAGGGTGAACTGAACAAGAAGAGAACAGCTGCCCCCTGGAACCTTAGCTCCCATCTCAGCTCAGCTCTGCCCAACCCTCAGCACAGCTCCAGTGGGATGTTCTGTCCTGCAGGCTTCCCAGCACTGTACTCTGCTCCCTCTTCAAACCACCCCCAACACAGCCCAGAATCAAGGACCCAGCACTTCGGCAGAGGCTGAGCTGTAAACAAGAAAGGGAAAAAGTCCCTGTGCTGCTATTGTTTTTCTAACCATTTAAAGATGCAGGGGACTGGGGAGCAGACTGGGAAGTAATAGATTTCTTTGTAAGGGGAAGATCCTATTACCAGGGAAAAGACTTTTTGACCACAGGGAACACGTGAAAACAAAGCCAATTACGGAGAGCCAGAAAACGAAATCCATGTGAACAGGCTGAGTTCATCAGGACGATGTCACATGTTCTGGAGCACAGGAGCATGCACAGGGACAAAGCCCAGGCCAGCCCACAGGGGTTCCAGTCCACAGCAGACCCATGGCTCCAGACACACATCCCCCAGCCCTGCTCTGCTAACAGAGCTGGCACTGCCAGACAGCAGGAGAGGGAGTGGGGGTGAGTTGAGGGGCTGGTTCTCAGTGTCTGAGCAGAGAGAAGCAGCAATGCCGATCCCACACCAAGCCCTGTGCTGCCCACATGGAGCTCCAGCCACCTCTCCTTCCTGCGGGCAGCACACGGCACGGTGCCTGCCCTCCAGGGACAGCTGCAGAGGGAACCCTGCAGGGTGAGGGCTGGGGATGTTCCTCATGCAGAAGAGAACACACACATAATCTGTGTGTGGTGTTCATGGGAAGATGATGAACATCCACAAATGTGCACAGGAACACACACGATTCAAGAGGAACAATAAATCATCCGAGCTCTCTTTGCAGGGGGATTTCATTTTCAGTTAATACACCTCACTGCTTCCCAGATGAAAGATATCAACCCAATCAGCACAAAAATGCATTCCCTGTATTTCCCTTTCAAGAAGAAAGCGGAGCTGCTGAGATATCCCATTCCAGCCCTCCCTGCTGGTTGGGAGATGTGCGGACGCTGCTCTGCTGATTGGCGCGAGGGGGAGGAGGCAGGAGCCTTCACGAGGAAATTTGTGATACAGAAACTTGTGCCTGGGCTCTGTTCTCAGCACACAGGCCAAGGTCAAAGCATTTTTTTCTGCCATTCCTAACCAGCAAAGAAGCAAACACAGCTAAAATGTGTAACAGCAGCCAAAATGCTGAGGGCTGGTAAAACACCAGAGAAAGAAGTGTCGTGTCGTTTTGGGAGAGAAAAGAAGCCCCCTCCATCCACCCCAGGCAGAGAGAGCGTGGGGGGTGGAAGCAAACTCCAGGGTTTTCCCACCTCATCCCAGGGACTAAACACATCCTCTGTAAAATGTATTCTGGAGATCTGCAGCCTGCCCTCTGGCTTTTGTAGGGATGGCTCCTGCTGACAGCAGTTCCAGAAGCACTCAGAGGGATGGGGGTCTGGAAGGTGAAGATGCTGATGTAACACAGATGGATTTGCCCTGAGGTTCTTCCCAAAGCCACTGGCTACAGCCAGCCCATGTCTAGTCCCTGCCAGAGGATATTGGTGCAGAGGGAGAGAAGGCACCACCCGTCCACAGGTGACAAAGCCAGGCAGGACATGGCTCGGAGCAACATGGTCTAGTGGGAGGCGCTCCTGCCCACAGAGGGGAGAGGAATGAAATGGGCTTCAATGCCCCTTCCTAAAAAACCATTCCCTGGGTCTATGACCAGACTCTCCAGGCCCCAGCAAGGGCTGGATCAGGCAGCCATCCCCTCAGCAGCGCCTGTCACAGACACAAAAGGTAGATCGTTATGACTGCTGCCATGCCCTGTGCATGAGGGGAGGCTGAGACTCTGCATGGAGCTCTCAAACAGCTCTCCTGCTCTGCACAGCCTGGGCAGGGCTCTGCCAGCCCAGGCACACCCCAAATGTGTCCCCAGGAGCACCCAAATCTCAGGGCAGGCACACCAAATGGAAAATGTGCCTGTGTCTGGCTGCTTGCCCTGGCTAAGGCTGCCCACAGCTCCCTCCCCACACCAAGCGTGTCCCAGTATTGCTGGTTCTGCACTGACTCTCCCATGTTGACTTAACCCTTCTCTTTTGCCCCTAGAGTTGTTTGGGAAGTGACAGCTGCCTTTCCTGTCATGAGGTGCTCAGCTGGTCCACCCAGCCCCCAGCAGCCCCAGGCAACTCGACAGACTGGCCCCTTCAGCAGAAACAGGGGCTCATCCCACAAAACACTATTGACTTATTAGAATGGGCTCCCTTCTCCTTGGGATGGCACAGGGAAGCCAGCAGGACACCTGTGGAAAGCATGGCTGTAATCCACCCCTGTGGACACCCGAGCTGCCTGGGGCCTGGTGGCCCGGGAAAAGGGCAGAAGCTATAAATACCTGGGGAACTGGCTTCTACTTTTAAGATTATTTCTATTACTGCAAATCACTTAATCTGAGGTCTGTGTCCCTACAAACCAATCCCAACACTTCTGAGGACGTGTCAGCACCTGACTTTGTTCTCACTATTTGCAGAGGCGTCCCTGGGCGGGGACTGGGGAGCTCCGAGCCAGAGCACAGCGGGTGACCTTGCTCTTTCTGGCCTCTGTTCAGGCTGCACTAACCGGGGAGCAAGCAGCACCACGAGAGCAGCTGAGCCAAGCTGAGCCAAGCCAACCCGAGCCTGCCCTCCCATCCCACACAGGTCCCCGGGGAGCTGCTCGCGATCCCGGGGTGCGGATGCTGCAACCCCTCTCCTACAAAACCTCTCCAGGGGCTGCACAAGGGGCCAGGGGAGGTGAAAGGGCCAATGGATGGGGAACAAAGTCCAGCATGCTGCTGCAGGACAGTCCCCAGCACCCAGCACAGAGCCAGCACAGCCCCCCAGGACCCCAGCGCTGCACCACTCACACACCAAGGGGCTGCTGTCAAACCTCAGCCCCTGCCCGACAAAAAGAGACAATTCCTTTTTCCACAGTTGCCTGGAGGCTGAATGAATCGCTGCTCATGAGTGCTTCAGCAGTAAAGTACTACTACTGGGAGCATTTTTATTACTGTTAGAGGGTACTTTGAATCTCCCTTTAAAACGCTGGTGAGAAGAATCAGGGTTGCAATGGCTTGACTTAAAGCAGAACAAAGCACAAGCACACACCGCAGTACCCACAGTGAGCACTGCCCACTGCAGGCACCTGGCCAGGGTGAGCTGGCCACCCACAGGGAGACCTCCCCAGGGAAGTTCATCCCTCCCTCTGCCCCTCAGGCACAGGGGGATTGTGGCTGGACATGGATGAGTAGCACAGGCAGATGAGGGAAGGCAGGCAGCAGTGGTAACAGCGAGAGAATATGGATGGAGAACCTCCGTCACAAGTCTTTGCCATGACAACTGGGCCAGTTCCTTTTCATTTCAATGAGCTCCCTCATACCGCTGTTACTGCTGGCAAACAGGGCTGGCTCTGGTCCCCACAGTGTGCAGCCACGGTCGATACCAGGGCCACCAGCCTCTGCCAAGGCCACCACTGGGCACGCCTGCACTGCCACCCACTAAGGGGTGATGTGACCCTATCAGCCTCTTAATTGTTTACCAGGCAAAAATGCTCTGCTGCAGCAGGAGATGGGACATCTGCCTCCTGTGCATGCTGTATGCTGGATCTCTGGAGGAAAAGAAAGAGCTGGAAAGGATCCAGTACACCCACAGGAAGCGTTGCCATTGCTGTTTTCCTGTGAACATGGTGTAGAGCTGGGCTCATCCAAGGTGAGAGCAGATCACTCTGGTCAATGTTCATGTCCTACCCAATGATGACCCCAATGGGAGGTGCCTGTGTCCCCTGTGCCACATCACTACGTGCACGTGGTGGCACCAAGCTGCCCTCCCCAGCTGGCCCAGGCTCTCCAAGGTGGCTTTGTGGCACTTGCTTTGCATCAGTCTGAGATTTTCTTTTGCAGAAAATCTTCCAAAAAGAAAATTAACTTGCACAAAGCAATGAGGCTGAGGAGCTGTGCAAGGAGGAATCTTCACTTTTCCTATATATTTCCAAAGTTCCAGAGCCATCTATAGCTGCACAGATCTCTGGGATCTACCAGGGCAGCTCTCAGAAACAAACAGTTTTTACTAGAAGTCATAGAAAGTCTCCCACTGAATAGTTTTCTTTCAGTAAACACTCATTTGATAAATTTTAAATGTTCCACAGGGTGATAAAATAAATACAATTTCTTTCTTTTGTAATTTAGTCCACAATCACTAGCAGAAAGTATCCACTGCAAACACCAACCCGGCAGCCTCCAGTGAGTGCTCCAAGTCTAGACAGAAACTGGCAGTGGAGAACTGGCAAACTGGGACAGCCACTTTCAAACAAGCAATTTATAAAATATGAATGAAGGTTTGTGCCAAGAGTGAAATTCATGAGAATGACAGAAAAACACAAAGAACAGAGCTACTGCTCTCTGCTACAAATTGTTCTTAACCCCATGGGATGAGACTGTTTTGGTCACACCAAAACACGACCACAAGATTTTCAATATTTTAGGGAATTTTGTGACTTTTTCCTGCAATACATGGTGGTGTTTCCAGCTTTTCTCCCAGCTCAGGAGCATGCCCCCACCTTGCCTTGCACAGACTGACTCCTGACCTGCTCCAGTTTCCGCTGTGCCTGTTCCTCCCCCTGCCCAAGCGCAATCTGCTCCCGTTGGGACCCGGAGGTGACGGCTGGCACGGACACAGAGCTGGCTCTTGTCTCTGCTGGAGCCTGGCACGGCCTTGAAGGGTTCTGGTGCTGGAGCTGGCATCGCCCCTGGGATGCTGCTCACATTCGCTGCCTCGCTACAGTGTTTCTGCTTTCATTCCTCCGGGATTGTCCCACACCTTCCTCGCTCTGAGAAAGGGGACACAGGCAGTGACTTCCAGGAATCGTGGGCTCCGTGCCACTGGGACACGATTCCAGAGCCCATGGATGCCCATCCCCAGGGGCTGGTACCTGTGCCCATGGTAGGGATCTTGTCCTGGGGGAAAAACCCATCTCTGCAGTGGGAATCCTGACCTGGGAGTGACCCCTGTCCTATAAAACATGCTCTATTCCTCGTTCCAAATCAGTGTTTTGACACGCTCTTCGGTCCCCAGAAGCAGCACCAAAGCACTTCCCATTGTTAACTGGCTCTCAGTCTGGAATGAAGTTCTCCTAGAAGGAAAACCAATGGTTATGCCAGACTGGCTGCAGGGAGTGGTGCAAAGCACAGCTCATCTGTGCAATGGATAAATCCCAGGAATCTGTAAACAGCGGGAAGAATGTAAAAGCTGCATAAGCAGGAGAAGAGCTGCCACGAGCAGATCCTGCACAACATCCAGCCCTGAAACCTCGGGAAAACACACAAAATACCTGTGTGACTCCGACCCACCAACACTCTTAAAGCTTTTTGTGGATGGTTTCTACAGCAAAATTTTCTGATTTCTCAGCTGCTGCTTCCAATACCAAGTGCCACATAACGCCTGTCCTTCCACTGCAACCAGCACTTGAGAGGAACCAGGGTGCAAAACTCACTGACTGTAGAACCAGCATCCAGAGGCTGTAAGAGCTCAAAAATTCAAGACATTTGGAAAATAGGATGGGAAAGCCTAGGGGAGGATGGGGCAAAGTCTGCCTTTGAGCAGTGAAGAGGCAAAGAGATGCTGTGCACCCTCAGCCCAGCCCCTGACAGAGACACATCTCCTCTTCCCAGCAGTAAGGGACAGCTGTGTCCAAAGGGACTGGTTGCCCACACGACGTTCTGCCATGATCCTCTTGTCTTCAAAGAAATATTTACATCCCATGGCCAATTGCCAGAGCAGAAAGGTCACACTGACTGCAGCAGACAGGAGGGTCAGCTCCTTCCCAAGGGCTTTGGAGTTCTGCCAGTGCAGTGCTGGGGGTCCCCAGAGCCCTCCTGGGACTGGGATGCCAGAGCAGCTGCTGCTGGGCATGGACTGGGAGTGAGGGCAACCCTGAGAACGACCTCCCGCCTCATTCCATCTCTTGGTGTTAACAGCTGCCCTTCACCCCTTCATCTCTTTGTCAGCCTTATCTCCTCCCTCCATAGGAAGGAATTACTGCAGGTTTTATCTGTAAGCCTATCACAATTACAGAGCTGAAACGATTACAGAGCCATCGAGCCAGGTGATGAATGAACACGTGGCACTGGCCCAAACTGACCACAGCCAGTCTAGGGAAGGGAACCAAAGGCAGATGTAACCAGCAAACACCAGGATTCCAACCAGTATCAGCACCAGGTAACAGCAGTGAGAGCAAATGCCACTTAAAAACATCTGAAGCTACACGGACAGCAGATTTTCCTGAGCCAAAAGGCCCTTAAATCCTCTTCTCCCCTTTGATTCCATTGCTTCAGTAACAGCTCCTTTTCTGATTCCATTTCATTCTAAACCAGAGGCCACCCCCTCCAATCCGCCACCGTAATTTGTCTTCTGATGGCAGAACCTTGGATTTATTCTGACAATGTTCCATCTTGCTCCTGAAACAGGTTTTATAGTCACCTCAAATACTGCTGGTAGTAATGATGCAACAATCAGAGCACAAAGACAAACAGCTCCAAGTCCACAGAGCAACAAAACCTCAGATTAATTTCTTAATTACATCTAAGCCCAACTTGTGCAGTCAGGGACACTGTACCAAAAGCTTTAAATTAAACCAAATTGTCTTAAGAACCAGAGTGTTTCTGAGATGTGAAAGCACCTCTTAACACTGACACATCCCCAAATACTAAAAACTGCTCTGCTTTAATGTCATATAAAGGGTGTTTAACTCAGAAAATACCTACCCACACCTAGTCACAACTGCAGCAGGGTAGAATTGGGGCTTGGGAGAACTTCATCTGTGAAGGAAGAGCCATGATCCTGCTGGCAAACAGCAGGACCATTCAGGGAGGAAAGAAAGTAGGAGCAACACACCTTGAAATGCTCCTTATTCTCTAAAGCAAGAGGGCCTAGGAGCCTCTGCTCCCAGCAGCACCCTAAGGGACAGGGCTCTGAGGTGCCCAGTGCCCCAGGCTTGTAAAGCCCCAGAAGTGCCCCTCACTGGCCTCACAGAACACTGAGGCTGCATCCTCTGAGGCTGTGAGGGGAAAGCTTTATGTGCAAGGTCAAGTAGGGCAGAAGATCGGACCTAGCACCAGACAGCACAGGGGTGCACATCCAAAAGCCAATTATCCTTCCATCAGGGAATTTTAGTACAGAGCCTCTCAGCTCCCGCAAACCTTTCTTCTCACAGGCGCTGCTGCCTGGGATGCTGGCACACGACTGGCCGCTCCAGGAGCAGCAGAGGCTGTTCCTGTGCTGACACCCACAGCTCCAGGAGAAAATGTAAATCTGCAGGAATGGGCCAGCAGCACGTTGGAAAGCTAACAGAGACTTTGCTGGGATGAAATGTACACCTTGGCAGCAAGTAACACATATGGCTTGAGCCAGACCACGAGTGTTCCGCCTTCCTTACGGCGTTTGAAAATTCCATCTGAACACAGAGAGACGAAACCACCCCGTCACACCTTTGCAGCAGCACGGTAGTGCTGTACGAGCCTTGGAGTTCAAAGGACAAGACACTGCTGTTGCAAAGGTTGCTGTGCCAGCTCCAACCCTGCTGATCCCACAGAAGTCTGCTAGGGGAAGCAGGCAAAGCACACCCAACAGAGCTGCAAAGAAGAGGAGTATACAGCACTTCCCACAGGAATGAGGGAGATGTCGCTTATCTCCAAGGCAAGACCTGGCAAAATGTACCTGCTGCTGCCTCGTCCAGGCTCCAAGACTGCCTGCAGACCTCCCTGGGACCCCACACCTGCTCTGCTCAGGGTGACATTCCCTGTCTGTGCGGGATCCCGCTGCACAGGCTCCGCAGGAGCCGCACAGAACAAACCTGCACTGCCATCACCAGCATCCGAATGCTGAAGTTTTCCAACTTGATTCCTCCCCGCCTCCTCTGTGCTGATTCCAGCAGAGATTTATCCAGACTCCAGAGGCACACCCGGAGCTTGCACAGCTCCTGCCACGTACGAAGCTCCCAGCTGGATGATGCTCACAGCTGCACTCTTTCTGACCTGTCATTACTTTTATTCTTTTTTCTTTTGCCAAGCCCTTGACATCTCTGTACAGTCCCCCAGCAAATCACTGTGTGGGTGGAAATTACCCCAGGACCCAAATGAAGCTGTGGGCATTTAAAACAGAAACAAGCCCAGAGGCAGTGCACTGGCTTGGTGCTAATTTAGAGGTAAAATCTAACAGTTCATTTCAGCCTTTGCTCCCAGCATCCCGAGCATCACGGGATGAGTGTGTGGATGCAGGACTCCCACGATGCAAACCCCAGGTGAGGCTTCACATACTCCTGGATGGGATTGCCTCTGAGCCAGCAAAAAACCCCTTGGGCAGCCCTTTGTCCCTCCCATTTCCATCAGCTCGGCCATGTTTTGCTGTGCGGGAAGGTGAGCATGCAGGTGCCCACTGCTGTAAGTGTTGTACAGGTATTTTACAGAGATGGCTCATCTCCTTTTAGAGGTTAATCCACCAGGAAAGATTATTCTTTGATTGAATCCTACTTCTAAAAAAAAACCCAAAAAAACAAAAACAACAAAAAACAAAAACCTCCCCTAGTTCATTCCCAAAACCTGTTCTAGCTCTACTTTAAACACATTTTCAACCTGTACTTAAACAGCCCCGAGGCAGAAGTGATGTTTCTCTGCCACTACATTCGGGGTTTCCTGCTCTGCACAGAGCATTCCCAGCAGGCATTTCTCGGCGAGACAAGTTGCTGGGAGGATTTTAACTCGATGTCAAGATCCGTCCGTGCTTCGAGGCACAGCGTCCCGATCTCGCCCGCTCCCAGCGGCCGGGAGCAGCGGGATAACAGATGCGTAAGGAAACGAGATGAACACAACGACCTCACAGCACGGTAGGGACAGCGAGCGTGCACCGCGCTATTCCTGGCACGATCCCGCCTAGCTGCCCCAAACGACAGCATCCCGGCAAAAGGCAAGGTTCGGCAGCGGAGAGGTGCAGCAAAGCGGGAACAGCCGGGACACAGCGGGGCGGGACCCGCGGTGAGCGCGGGGCAGGCGGAGGGGAGGCCGGGGATGGCGCGGGGTGTCCGTGGGATGCGGGGTGCAGAAGGTGCCATGAGGGATGCGGGCACAGGATGCCGGTGCTGCCGGGAGATGGGATGCAGGATGCCGCTGGAAGCACAGCGCGGGGCGCGCCTGCCGGGGGGCTGCGGGACTCGGATACTCACCGGAGGTCGCCGTAAGCGCCGGCGTAACCCTCGACCCAGGGCTCCAACTCGCTCTTGATGCCGGGAGCGGGGACGGCGAAAGGCGCCCTGCCCGGTGGGTACCAGGCGTCGGCAGGACAGTCGGCGGGCCCGGGGGGCGGCTCGGGGCACGGCCCGTAGAGCTGCCCCTCCTCGGCGAAGAAGGTGGGCCAGGGGGGCGCGGGGCCCGGCGGGCCCAGCTCGGCCCCGAAGCGACACGGGCCGCCCCAGCCGCCGCCCGCGGCCGGCCCCGCCGAGCTCTCCAGCTTGACGCGGCCGAAGCCGCGGGGCAGCCCCGGCCCGGCGGGCGGCTCTGCGGCCAGGGCGGCCTCGAAGGCGGGCGAGGGGTCGCGGGCGGGCGGGCGCGGGGCGCGGGGCGGCCCGGCGGGCACGGCGAACATGCAGTCCTCGCGGGGCAGCGCCTCGGCCGGAGCCTCCAGCGCCTCCAGCGCCAGCCCCATGGAGGCGGACACGGCGCGGCACAGCTGCCGGGCGCTGTCGCCCAGCGGGTCTTCCTTGTCCGCCGGCTCGGTCTCGGGCGGCGGCAGCAGCGGCATCGCACCCGCCTCGCCCAGCAGCTCCCGCAGCTCTCCGGCGCAGGGGAAGGACGAGCCCATGGCGGGGCCGGCGGCCGGCAGCGCCTTGGCGGCGGCGCGGGGCTCGGGGGCCGGCAGGCAGGCGGCCGGGGGCGGCAGGCAGGCGGGGGACTCCGGCGGCGGCCGGGGACTCGGCGGGCAGGGCGCGTTTGGCGGCGGCTGCCCGGCGCCCGGCTCCTCTCGCGGCGGCTGGAAAGCGTCGCAGACGCTCTGGAAGAAGCTCTGAAAAGCCCCGCGGAAGGTCCTGCCCGCCGGTCGCGGGTAGACGCGCCCGACCCCCAGCTGCACCTCCATGCTCGCCGAGCGCGGGGCAGCGATCGCTGCGGCGGCGGCGGAGCGAGGAGAGGGCGGAGAGCCTTGGCAGCGCTCCCGGCCCGACCCCCGCGGGCCGCCTACCCGTGGCGCTGCTCCGCGGCGCCCATGGCACTGACCGCCGGGCACGGAGCTCGGTGCGCGCAACAGGCAGGGAAAGTTGTCGGCGGGGGCGCGGGCAGGTGCGGCGGCGGAGCGAGGGGCGGGCGCGGGGAGGGAGGCGCGGCGGAGAGACCTCCCCCCGGTGATACCTCCCCTCGGTGATATACCTCCTCTCGGTGATACCTCACCCCCGGTGATACCTCCCCCCGGTGGTGGCCGCGGCGTCCGCCCGGTCCCGGGCTCGGGTGGCCCCACCGGCAGCCCTGGAGCCGCAGCCCCGCCGCAGTGTCCGGGCTTGGCGCCTCAGCGGGCGAGCCGGAGCTGGATGTGGCTGCCGGGCCCGGCCCGCTGGGATCGTCGCCCGTCACCGCGGCCTCTGGGTGAGCGCCCGACCGGTCCCCGACCCCCGCTGGGCGGGACGGGGCGGGGATGGGGGCTGCCCCGGGTCCCAGCCGGGCTGCTGATGGAGCGGGTGCGTGCGGATCACGGGCCCCGTGCCGGCTGGGCTGCTCCCCGCTGTCCCCTCGGCTGACAGCTGGCGCAGCTGGGCGGACTTGGGTCAGAAAAATGCTCTTTTTCGCGCTGGCGTGTCGGCGCTCAGCAGCTCCCCACCCCCGGCTGGGCCCGAGCCGACCCCCGCAGCTCTTGGGTCGCTGCCTGAGGACCGGCTGGCCGCTTCCACCTCCCACCGCCCCGCGTCGTGCCACAGCCCCCGCCTGCCAAAGCACGACCCATCCCGTGGGCATCCCCGCCCGGGTCACGCACCGGGATGAAAACCACCTCGCTTAGCAGAGGGAATTAGTGTGGGACCTACCGTAAACAAGGCTTGAGCTCCCCTTGCTGGTCCTGGAATAACAATCCTAAAGCAACTTCTGGGAGGCACCATCCCCAGGCAACCTGGGAATGGAATCATTTTCATTCGAGGGAGTTTAAAACAAACCCGTTACTTTGAGCCCCTTTGGAGACAAAGGGGAAAAAAGTCATAAATAAGCAGAGCCTGTGGGGAAAACAGAGAGACATATCCCATCTTTTAAAAGCCTTTTTACAAGCTGTAGAAGATAAAAATAAAAATCCAAGTCCAGCCAAGCAAAATTTGGCAATGTCCTCCATCCTGCCTGCGTGATCAGAGCAGCTGGAGGAGGGGGAGCAGGGCTGGTGCCCCGGTGGGGAAGGGTCAGTGCTGCTGGCTGCTGCAGCGTGGGATGGCTGCAGGCAGGGGCTGCCACCCCCCAGGACTGTGCCCAGCTCTCCCTGGCCACCAGTGAGGAAAAGCATTTGCAGAGAAACTTCATCAGCTTTTGCATGTGGGTGAAACACCAAGCTGGGCTCTAATGCCAAGTCCCAAGGCCCCTAAAGCACTGAAGGCAGCTCAGCTAACATCTGAGAAGGTGAAAACCAAGGGAGGTGCAGTAAGGTAAGTGCTGCCAAGTGGATGTGGGTTCCAGTGTCTTTGCTGTTCCAGCCCCTCAGAGCTGACAGGCTTCTGGAGTGAAATACACAGACTCCAGAAAACATCTAAGAGAGGATTCTCACTATCAGCCTCAAGAGCTGTGTTGAGAAGGGCTGGGGGCTGGGGCTGCAGCATGGTTTTGCTGCAGGAACAATGGCCTCTATACCTCAAACAAGACATGGGTTCTGACCAGAGAGCTTTGTTTGACCCCCACTGTTCCCACAAGGAGGAAACATCCTCAGCTTGTACACCCTGAAACACCTCAACCTGCAAAGACCTCAGCACAATTCAGACTTTTGGTATTCAAACCTTCCTGTCTGGGATGGGGGCTGTTTGGGCCTCAGCTCCTAGATCTCGGGCTTTGGCTTTGGTGCTGTTTGTGTTGCCTTGCCCTTTCCTCTGCAGCATCCACAGTGCCCTGGATTTTCCCCCTTCTGAGTGTTTCTGTGGGATTTTTGGAATGTTGATCACTGCAGAGGTGCAGAAAGTGAGACTGCAAAATGGTTTGTGTGCTTCAGCAAAACCAACATTTCAGTTCTGACTGATGATCTGTGGTAAAGATGCTTTTAATTTATTTCTTCAACAGATATCTTCTCAGAGTTATTTTTTTTTAATTGATCCTCATGTTTCATTTAAAATTGATGAAATAGTAGTGAATATTCTACTGTATATGTGCACAACTGCACATGCTCTGCTTAAAGGCTCTGTGTATTTTAATCTTTATACTTGGTTGCTGAAGTCATCACACAGTGTTCTAGAGATGTCCTTTTCTCAGCTTGAATTTGATATGGATTTCAATTACACTTTTTCATTCTCCCAGCAACACATATGCAGGCAATTTGTATTTGTAAATGGTTATTCAAGAGTGAATTTAACATCCCATATGGGTATTTATAAGACTTTCTCCATAGGCTGAGGTCTGAGCTGTGTGTCACCAACAGTTTGGTCTTTCAGTTCAATTTAGATGCACGAGGAGTTAAACAAATGAAGATGATGGACTTGACTGCACATCATAGAACAGGCACTTTGCCTGGCCTCATCGGAAGCAGAGAGAGCTCCAGTTTGGGCAGGGGGAGATGCTGAAGAAACCCAATCCAGAAAAACACTTCGACACAACTTCATCTTGAAGCATATAAATAGTCCCACTGAAATCTAGGAAATGCTCCTGTGCTTAAGGTTAAGGATTCCCTTAAGTGCTTTGCTGGGTCAGTACCAAGATGATTATTTACAAAGCGCTGTCAAAAACGTTGGACACCAAGAAGAAACTTTTTCTGATAAAATCCTTTGGCTCAGAATGTCCTGTGTGACTGCTCAGAACTGCAGCAAACAACATTTTTCAGAGAGATGGGGCCATTCCATTAAAAAATTTCCATCTAGACCCAAGAGTAACAGGTGGTTCTTTGTTTTGTTGCCTGAAAAAATATTCAACACCAGGTGATCTCTTAAGAGCTCAAATGTTATCATCACAGTCCTGCAGAACTTGCCAGGAACAGAAACAATCATTTTTCCCCATTAATCTTTAGTAAAATGAGGCCAGTAACACAGTTAAGAGTCTGACAGTTTTGCTTCCATTCCTTGAAGCCAGTTGCAGGAATAACCCATTTGCCATCACTTACTGAATTACTCTGACCCCACTCCTCCTCCTGTACCATCCCAGCTGTGAGGAGATGCCAACAGCTGTGAACCTGTCTGTGGTACACCTGCCCTGCCAGCGCTCCCTAAGTGATGAACTGATGGACTTTTCTCCAGCTGCAGCAGCCTGCATGAGAAAAAGAGGAATCATTTCAGTGGAGCATTGAAAATAATGGCAGAGACTGAGGAAGAGTCACAAGCACAAGTGCTGGATCCCGCTCCCTGCCAGGGCAGAGGCAGCTGGGTGAGCCAGAGGCACTTTGAGCCTCAGTGGTGCCTGTGCAGGCTGGAACGTGTCTCTGCTCTCACCTAATTGCCACTCGGCAAGGAGGACACCGTAATTTAGGGGAAAACAGCATGCACACAGACTAAAGAGCCTGGTTTGTGCTCCCCTGGATGCTGAGGCCAGGGTGTGAGCCCATTAGGGCTGGAGGAGCAGCCAGCCCAGCCTTCCCACCAGCCCACACCTGTGGGCAGCAACCAAGCAGGAGCCTGTAGAGCACCAGGCTCATTAATGCTGCCTCCCACCGTTTTTCCTTATTTTTCCATCCACTCTGATATTCTTAGGCAGTCTAGAGATACACAGCAATACATTTTTCTTAAGGTTTCAAATATTTTAGCCATTTGTGTCAATCCTGGACTGCTAACTTCCTTGTCTCATCAGACAGGTATGTGAGTTCACATGGGTGGACTAAGAGGCTTTCAAATTTACCCTTGCAGGAAGGTGCAGACAATGTTTTCACTTTCATCTGTTTTAATTCTAAACATTAACAATGGCTCACATCTCTCTTAGCTTGCACCTTTCTGATTTAGGGCACAGGTTGCTTAACTCTTCCTTGCACCTCTCCTTGGTGACCAACACTGATGTTGCTTTTCCCCAAGAAAGCTCAGGTGCCCCTGGGGCAGGAATCACCTGTCCCTCACTGTGCCCTCGGTGAGTTTTGCTCAAGAATTTGTGACAGATCAGTGAGAGGATCCTGCTGTGCTCATGTCACCCTGCAAGCCCTCTTTCAGCAAAGGGAGATTGATTGAGCATTGTCACCGCTCAAAAAGCAGGAGGAGAGTTTGACCACCAAGACCTGGCTCGCAGCAGGATTCCCTGGCTGGATCCTGCCCAGGGCTGGCATCAGCCCAGCAGCATCAGGGGGAGGCAGAGCTGCACATTGCCTCTCAAATGCCTTTGTTCACTTCTTGGAACAAATCTTGCTTTAAATACAGGGCTAAGCGATGTCTTAGGTAATACTTCTGGAACAGTTACAATCACCTGAAGTGTTATTCTTCTCTTTGCCCAAATTCATCCCTGTCACCTCCACAGAATCACCAGCGTGTTTTCCTTCTCTGACAACCTGGAGGCCAATTTGCAGAACAACCTGTTCATGCACCTTAGTGAGATGACTGAAGTGCTTGGTCCATTTGATCAATCCTTGCAGTGCTGAGAACAACACAAATCTTCACTCCTAATGAAACACACATTTGTACTGTTTCCCTTGTCTTACACAATTGCCTTTTGGGCAGAGTTTGGAGTTTCTCAGGAGCCAGGGAGGTAATACACAAGTTTGTGATGAGTTCCAGTATGAAATCTGATCCAAGGCAGATCCATTTTCCCATCCTGCAGCTGGGAGAAGACCGGGATAAGCCCACTTCCATTGCCTGGGAGGGATTCCCACCTCAAGTGAGATGCCAGAGGCTGATGGAGGTTCATTGGCATCACTGAAGCCTGTGGGCACTTTGGACTGCCTTCAGCAGACCAGGGCTCATCCAAGCTTCAGTGTGGAGTTGTGTTTGGTTATTGCTGTGTGGTGGAATACTCTGAGGAGTTCAAGAAGTGTCAGAATGCTTTCTTTTTTCTGCAGTTTCAAATGCTGCTGCTCTTTGTGCCAGCTCAGCAGGCACAGCTCTTCCCCAGCACACCTCAGAGGTCACTGTATGTTCCAATTTCCAGCACTGCTCTTTAAAGACCCTGTAACACATCTAAAGAATATCAGAGAGGAAAAGTGTGCCAGGGCTCAGCTGAGAGTGACCAAGAGGACGAGGTTGTGTTGATCAAATGTAAGAGCTGCTGTGGGGAGGAAATTGCCCATTGGAAACTTCAATAAAACAACACACCTCTTTCATATTGTTACAGCACAGCTCACAAAAACACTGATGCAATGTCCTAGAGGTGAAAGACTGTGTCATTTACTTCATAGGTATATTTTTAGTGGTACTTGGATACTGAGGTGTCCATTCTTTCATCAGGAAAACCTCCCATGCCCTTTCAAGTCATTCCTCTTGCACCTTGACTTCTGTTTTTATTCTCCCCATCTACTGAGTGAGCTCCTTCCCTCCCTTCACTGAGCATGGAGCTCTTCCTTCATGGGCTGGTGTGACAAGCACTTTTTGTTGCCCGTGGATCCAGGCAAACTTCTGCAAGGGAGAGTTTCCACCTCTCCTGTTCTGCTCTGTGTGTTTCCCTTGCTGCATAGCACACACCCTGGGGCACTCACTGGGAGGCAGGTGCTGAGATGCTGCCACTGCAGACTGCACAGCATCCCAGGAAAACATGCAAGGTGCACCAGGGGTGTCCTTGGGCTCACCCCTGGAGAGGTAAATCCAGGCCTGGCTGGTGTTCACTGCTTCTTGTGATTTCTGAAGCACTTCCCTGCCCCTCTGGTACAAGGAGGAAGCGTGCTTGGTAATAAATTAAAGGAAAAACCAGAATAGTGCATCCCCAAGGGAGACAGTAGAAATGAAAAGTATTTGTCGAGGCATGCCTCACTTGGATGACCTGAAAAAAAGTCATAAATATGGTTAGTGTAGTGTCTCCAAAGTGCCTCCAGTGAATTAAAATAAAGAAACCTTTAGGCACAGGAGTCTGAACTCACCAGGACAGCTGCAACACAGGGGTGAAAATAACTTGCAGAGAATCCAGAGAGGCTGTATGGGTTTGTGTTCCCCACATGTTCTCCTGCAGCACAAAAGTAACCTGCTGGTGGAAAAACTTCCACTGATTTATCTCCTGCTGCCTTTCAATTAATATTGAAAATTTTTGATTTATAATGTAAGAACCTGTTAGTGACATCATTCCAGGGCAGTAAATCTTGGCATGAGGAGGCCGCAGAGACTCGCAGCCCTGGGCAGAGGAGTGATTTCTGTAATGCTGCTGCCATGAGCAGTGAGTTGGGGTGTTTATTCCTTAGGCTTTATCTTTGCTGCTGCAGCTCCAGCCTCAGCAGCACATGCTGGGTGTGCACACAGACACAGACACCTCAGTCTGGTCCATACTGGGAACAGAGATTACACCAGTGCAGCCCTTCTCTGACACCTCAGGGCACTGGCCAGAGCCCAGACATGCTACCAAACTGAGTGTTGGTCTGGGCCTTGCTCAACCAATAACTGACATTTATTGACTTTAAAAATTTAAATTTGCATCTGGAACCATATTGCCCAAAGCCTCCTTTGCAGAGCCCAGTTCTGTTTCTCATGTGATGTTCTCTGGGCACTTCCATAAACTGTTGTTGCACGTTTCCTTGGGAATTCTCCGTGGTTGTAAATCATCAGCAGATGTCTCATTTTTCTGAAACATCAAGAAACTGGCAGCTTTGCTAAGGGAAAAATAAGGGAGAACATTTTTCTTGTTGTTACGTAGCTCCCTGTTAAGCACAGAGGTCTGCAGTTCCTGCGTGTATTTGTATTTTGTTGTTTAGTCTTGCCCCCAAGGAATCCATCCCTCTGATATCCAGCCCAGTTTTGAAACAGACACTAGAAATGCCATTTCTGTGCTGTCAGGTTTTGCAATCCTGACAGATCCCCAGGCTGTCCTGGTGTCCAGCCTGCCCAGAAAGCCGAGCTCATTACCAGGGTCACTAATTGCCCCCGCTGTGATCCCCTGGCCGCTTTGCTGTCCCTCTCCCTGTCCCTGCAGATGCAGAGAGCTGCTGGCTCTTTCCTGCCCGAGGGAGGCTGGAGGGAGGGCTGCATGTGCCTCTGAGCTGGAAGCCAAGCACCACATTTCATTCCTGGTCTCCTCTCCTCCTGAGCCCCAGAGCACATCAGCCACAGCTGGCAGGAAGAGATGGGGAGTTAAGCCATGCCTCAGTTAGTTCCTGCAGAGCATCACTTTTACTTGTTTTGATTAATAGCTTGGGTTTTTTAAATTTTTATTATTTTTTTTTATTATTATTCCATTTAGATACAGCTGTAACCCTGAAAAAACGATCTGGTGCAGCACCACGTTCTAACCCAGTGCCTTTCTGTGCTTGTTGGCACCCTACAGGCAATGGCCAGTGAGAATATTAATTACTGGTGGATGGTGTTCCTTGCAGCAGCACAGCCCAGGTGTATTTCAGAGCTGCTCCAGCATATCAACACACACAAACACACACATAAACACACAGCATTTTTTTCGGGCTTGCACATTCTGTGATCCCTTAAGAACAGGCTCGGCACTGCCCATCCATTCTGCAGAGGCTTTTGGCTGTGTTTAAATGTGAGCCATCTCCCTGGATTTAGGAAAGGGAGGAGGATTTCTCTCCTGTCTGTCAGGGGATAAACATTTTGTTTGTAAATCTGCAGCAAAAAGCTGGGTAAAGCATTTGCATGAGAGAGGACACAGCCTGAAAGGAAAATGGAATTCCCTGGCATTGCAGTCTCTGTGAGGTGTCTGCCAACCTTGTTTATCCTATTTTCTGGCAAGCCAAGAGTCTCAACCAATTATTTAGTGCTTCCTTCCTCTTTGCTAGTCTTGCTCACAACAGCTCATATCAGCTCATCTTTTCTGTGCAATTAGACAAAGTACTGTTTGGTGTTACCAAAATAAAGGGGAAACAAAGCATGAGCAGTCTGTTTCAAATCCACTGCCTCTGCTCAGGTCCTGCCTCACAACAGATCTCTGAGCACCTTAAATCTGTTGTGTCTGCTGAACAGGACCTGAACTGAGCTGCTTTCACCTGGAAAACCACAACAGCAACAACAAAAGCAATCCAGCCAAAATGTTTTTAGCATTTTCAGCCCAAGAAAAACAAGTTTAGAAGAAATGCAAAATGTGGATGTCCCAAAGACCACAGTATAGCCAAGAAATCATTTCCCCATTGATATCCATGAATTTAGCACAGGACAAGGGAAAGGCAAAGGCTGTATGATTTTTGGCAGCTAAAGAACAGCGAGTCCAACAGGAGAGCCTCCTCTACCTCCTTTTTTTAGTGGCAGCTGATCCTTCCTTTCCCTTTTCGATCTCCCTACAGCCCTGTAACGGGAGCCCCTCAATGCCTTTGTGGTTTTTATAAGCCCAGAGAGTCCTGCAGAGCTCTCGTGGTGCCAGCAGCCCAGCTGCTGTCCCTGTGCTCACACGTGGCAGATGCCTTTGTCCCCAGCCACAGTCATGCATCATCCTGTGCCGGGTCCAGTGGGGCTTGGAAGATCCTCCATTCCTGGAACTGGGTTGTCATTGAACAAAAATGCAATGAGAAAACTGATTTGAACAAAAAATAATGGGTCTGGTTTATACATAGATAATTCGGTTAGACCTGGAACACAAACACATCAAACATTGGGTCAGTAAACCACAAGACAAACAGCAAGGAAATGTGAATTGGCTGTTTCACACCCCAGCATAACCAGTATGAGGAAAGGCCACAGAGGCCAGGGAGGGGATCTGAGAATGTGATTTCTGCATGTCCTTGAGCATCCACAATCTTTTGGGCCCTGATGTTAATGTAGAATCCAAGCTATCTGCAGTTCTGGTGGAACCTGACAAGGCATGAGGAATTCCAGAAGAATCAACAATTCAAAGAAGGAGAGATCAGATTGTGTTGCACTGCTGCAGAGAAGGTTGGAGTCTTATTCATAATCTTCTTGGGAAAAAAAAAATTAAGAACTCAGAAAAACAGTAACATGAAAGGAATCTGTTGTTTTTACTAGTGCAAGAGCAAACATTTAAAGTTCCATTGAAAAACCCCAGAGTGTCTCAGAGGTGTGGAGTGGGCCAATTGATTCTATTTCCAATTCATCCTTTTCTCTGCAGAGAAAGGATCTGTTCAATAGATTACCTGCTCTTGTTCCAATCCTCAGTAATAACAGTGCAAAGCCATTTGAGCTGCCCGTTGGGTATTTGGGATGTGCTGCCTCTGTGCTGCCTTATCTGCAAGAAGGTGCCAGATCCTGCCTCGTGTTTACTGGGTGATTGCTGCCTTCATTGTGTTGACTAATTTGGCAAAGTGAAATACAATTTCTTATCCAGCTCTATCTTCTTCTCAGCCCTGAAGAAGGTTTTGCATGCAATCAGTTTCATGGAACGCTTCCAGTCACTTTGAGGGTGGGACCTTTCTGCTTTTGGAAGAAATTGTAAATGTTGAGAGGAAAATGGAGGACCAAGAGCTGCACAGGCAACTTTATAATGGTAAATAAAGTAAAAAGATGTTGAGGAAACAACCACCTTTTATGTCATCTCTCCCTTTCCTTAGGATGGTTTGTAGGCTGCTCTGTTGGAAAAGTTGTTTTTAAGGAGAAAGAAAACTCCTTTCCCTCTGTGTAAGGCTACTGGCATGAAAGAGAGAATTCCCTTGGTGAATCTGTCCCTCTGAGTGGGCCAACCCTTCTGTGCACAGCCCTTCCCCATGCCTCAGATTTGTTCAGTGCTGCTTTATATATATACACACACATATTTGTTTGTTTGTTTGTTTGTTTGTTCAAATATATGTTTATGTATCTGTTTAATCTTTTACTCTCCCACTCCCCACGTGTGGGAGCAGCTCACAGCCCCTGTGCACTCGTGGTGAGGAAATAAGGTGAGATACGTTCTTGCAGATTGTGTTCAATAAAAACACCCCCAAACACCTCTCTTGGGTCTGTTGGGTTCATTGAAAGAGAGGGTTTGAAAAGCCACATTTGAACTGATCTCATAGGAAGGAAGTATTGGGAATGGCAAAGGGGAATATTAAGGTTAATCATAATTAGGAACTGGGTAGAGAGCAAGAGTGGTGCTCTCAAGGCACTCAGGTAAGGAAAAGATCCAAGGTAAACCAGTATGGTCTCTGATTCCTTCCAGTGTTTTGCCATAATTACAATAATTACATAATTACTCTCAGCTGTGAGAGGCAGAGTCTGCTGCACCCTCCTCTGCTGCTGCAGGGACCCAGCACAGTTGTTGGTCAGGAGGGCTCAGGCAGGTTTCTACCTGTGCACAAACCTCAGGCCACTGCAAGCAGCTTGCACTGATGGAGTAGAGGAATCTGAGTGGGATGTACATGGGAAAGGGAAAAGACAGGACTCTTCTGTTTCCTCCACCCTCTGATCTCCATCAGGGATCACAGCTTAGGAACCTGATAGGATCTGAGCAACCTCTTGTTTCAGAAGAATTCCAGGAAGGGTTTGTATAAACCAGCTGAGGAGTTCCTCATTCTGTGTGTGACTCGGTGACTCCAGGATCTATCCTGTGCCACCATGTATAAAATCACTTTTATTATCCAGTTTGCTTCCTTCTCACCCAAACATCTATTCAGTGACTATTTCTGAGGAGCACTAGACTGACGTCAATCTAATTTTCATCTTTCACTCCTTCCTGAGGCATAATTAAGGTCATTCCCTACTGCTCAGTTTCAGTCCAGGTTCCAGAATTGGGCAGTGGCTGTCCTGCATCCTTGAGAGTTCATTTGGGAATTGCCTGTCACCCTTAGGAATTCTCACTGTCCGTGGTGGAAGTGAGTCAAGGCTGTCACTCCTCGACAGCCCCATGGCCTGAGAGATGGTATTTACTTGGTTTTCTACACCATTCCCATCCCTTTCTTGTATCTGAACCATTCCTGTTGCTCCCACTGAATTTGTAACAAATTTTAAAGCATTCTCAGTTTATCTGTGGCTGTTTGTAAATGTTATCAGGTGTATGTCCCGGCACCTTTCACATGCAGAGCACTAGGAAATGCACCCAAATTAACCTGCCAAACATCCTTGTAAGGTGGGTGAGCTTTCTGATCCTCCACCTATCCATGCTGAAGTTCTCTGGTTTCTCCAAGCTCATAAAAGCGTCAGTGTCAGAATCGAGGTTAAACTCAGAAATCCTGAGCTCCTGTTGCTGGGATCTGACCTTGCTGCTCCCACGGAAACCTCCCCATTCCGTTTTCAACTGACACACTGCACATTGCAATCCATCCCTGCCCACACCAACCATCGCCAGGAGATTTTAACCCCTTCCTGTCCCCACCACACCGGGAGAGGCTGCAGGTTTGTGCAGGGATGGGGACAGACAGGTCCTCCTGCCTGAGAACAGCTCAGGCAGTTTTCCCCAAATGTCAGAGGGAGCCTTTCAGCTTAGTGTGAGATGTCCATGTTCAGTTTTACATGCCCTGGACTGGGCATCTCTTATTTGCACTAAAAGTCACAGTAATTACTCTCCCTGTAAACAAAGAGTTTAATATGCGGAGGGGAATTCACTTAACTCGAGCCATGGCAGATTTATAGTTATTAAATGGAACGCCAGGACGTTGTTAGCACTTTGGGAATCCTGCTTTGTTATTTCATAATCACATATTTATGGTTCCCACAGCACATTGTTTTTGTCTTGCCGTTCATTTATGGCAGGTCTATTAAACTGCCACCGCTAAGCTTCCAGGCCCTGGGCTGTAACTCTCTCCAGCACTGCTGTGATTGCACTTTCATTCTTCTGGGGCTGCTTTGATGGAAATCAATACCCATACCCTGGAGAATATAGAGGGAGCATGTTCTGCCCTATGAAGCTGGCACAAAATGAAGCCTGTGAATGATCCATCACCTGCAGAACACACTCCTTACGAGAGGGATTGGTTATCGGCAGTCCCAGGTGTGGGATCTTGGAGTGAGCGTGGATAAACAGAGCCCACAGTCTCCACACTGGTGAGCTGAACACTGCTGGGCTGGGAGGGGAGGGAGCAGCTCCTCACCCCTGCCACAGAAACTTCACAGGCTTTCCTGCCCATCACCGCCAGCACGTGCCCACACCCATACTTCTACCTTCTCCAGGCCTTTATAGGTTTTTCAGTAAACTTGCAAGCCTCAGTTGTTCTCATTTTTTCTGCTGTTAATTTATCTCTCTGCCCTGCTCTTCTCCTCCCTCTCTGTTTCCATCAAGGCCCGGGGTGTTTGTGAAGCTTTGCCAGAGCGCCCGACCCCATGGCACTTGTCACATTTATGGAGGAGAATGACTAGAGCCCAACAGTGCTACTCAAAAATTAGGAAATCAGGTGAATTTCAGCAAGAATTTTTTCACAGAAAGGGCTGTAAAGTATTGTAAAGGGATTTCTGGGAGGTGGAAATTTCAAGGAACACCTGGACATGGCACTCAGTGCTCTGAGCTGGTGACAAGGTGGGGAACGGTCACAGGTTGGACTGGATGATCTTGGAGGTCTTTTCCAGCCCTGGTGGTTCTGTGAAATGAGATCCATTTGCAGAGAGCTGGTATTATTTTAAGGGGCCTTAGAGATGTGGTTTTGTCACAAAGGCAGTTCTGGAATTCTCTCAAATTCAGGCCACCAATGTGCAACTTCCCATCAGTGAAGACAGAAGTGTTTAGGGCAGAACTGGAGTGCACTGCACCACAAAGAATTCATCCTCCCAACAGTGTTTTTTCTTCACTTTTCTCTTTCTTTTGTAGTAAACAATCCAGATGATGCACTGGAAATCCTTGTCCAAATATCAGTTTATTTAGTTGACTCATTCTCACAGAGAATAACCTGGAGAGTGCTTTTTTGTTTTCCTCCTTCATACCTCTGCCTCTTCTTTAGAAAAACATAAATTTTAAGTTAATGGATAATAATGCTACAGCTTTTCAGTCAAGTTTAAAACACACATACTAAAATAAACCCAAAGTTTCCACTTTGTACCCAAAACAGTAAAAAAAAAAAAAGCAAAGCAGTGGATGAAGGCTTTAATTCAGCAGCCAAATCACTGACTGCATGTTCCCAAGGACAAGCAGGCATCGCTGAGCCTGTGGGAGCTGTGGGAGCAGCTCCCAGAGACCCCCAAGCTCTGGGAATCTGTGGCAATAAGAGATCATAAGAGAACAGTGGCAAAGTAAAATACCAAAAGGCATAAAATGAAACTTGGGAGTCATTTGGATCATTTAAAAAATGGAGAATAAGCCAAAGTAGCAGAAAATAGAGCAGGAGGAATCTGAGGTTTATTCAGTTGTTACTGAAAAGAATTCCTGAACAGCAGTGGAACCAGGGCCAGAATCCTGGGCTCCGTGAACTCAGCTGTGCTCCTGTCCTTGAGACTATCAACAGAGTTTGTTTTCTCTCCAAGTCTTGCATTCATTTCTAGGAAAAGGAGTCAGCAGGAACAGTGGGAGCTGTTCCCTTTTACGTATAACCAGGAAGGTTAGTACCTAAGCACTGATGTGGTCTTTTCTTCCAGGCTTGATGCCCCCAGGTCGGGAAATAATTACAAGTATATTAGTCATAGGGCCAGTAATAGTGGAATAAGGCAAGTGCTGTCAGTGTCCTGCCCAGAGCACACATTTCACTGAGATGAGATGGCAGTGAGCAGAATCAGCACCACTGGCAGCACTTCAGACATCGACACAGATGCTGCTTAATTTTCACTCCTGCAGTGCCTCAGCTCCTCGGGCTGGGTCAGGTAATCTTGCCCAGAACTAGATTCACACATTTTCAAAAGAACTTTCAGGTCAAATGAGGATTTGTCATAGTTAAAAGGTAGCTGAGAGAGGTGGAACTTTCCCCTGGTTAGAACGCAGGGTCTGCATTAAGCATCTGATGCCTGCCCGTATTTTGGCTGGGGCTGGAGCCAGTGACCCTGGTGGACAGACAGAACAGAGCAGGGGGGCAGCTCAGCCTCCCCAGGGCTGCTGCTGCAGCAATAATTCTCATACCTCACAGTCTGTGGTGGGTGGCTTTGGCTTTTCTGGCCGGCATCCAGCAGACAGCAAGGATATCAGCTCTTGTTATTCCAGCTCATTTCGCTGTCTACCCTCTGGTTCCTTTGTGGTGTGAATGCAGAAACTGCTGTGCATGTGTGTAGAACACAAAAGTCCATTCAGACGCTTACAAAAAGGTTTAAAACTATATTTTTTTAATTTTTTTTTGCGCTTAAAAAACTAACAGATGCCACTGAAATTCTGCTCAAGGGCATAGCTGAATAGAGGAAGCAGAGAGTATTGTGTTTGTATAAAGGGAGGGTGACAAATAAAAGAGTGGTTAGCAATTATTGGTTTCTACTTTCAATATTTTTAGGTTTTGTTCACTCTGGAAGTTTCTCTGTGAGACTTGGACTTTTCTAAAGAGATTTTTCTGTGCAGCAAATCAGCATTACCAGTGCTGCCCACTGCATCTGTCCCTTATCAGGCTGAGATCGGGATCTTTTCTGTCTGACACCAAGGGGTGGGAAGTTGTTCATAGGTGTTCCTAGCATCAAGAAAAGCATTTCTTACTGATGCTGGCCAGTTCTGGGCTCTCATTAGACAGGCTTTGACTTGCTCCAGCCCTCCTGCAGTGCCCAGGCCAGCCCCAGGCTCTGTCAGTGTGTGCTGGGATGGCTGCAGTGTTCCTGGCAGGCTCCTCACCCTGGCCAGCCCCATCTCAGGCTGCTTCAGCTCCTTCCTCACCCCAAGAACCATCCTCACCTTGGCCTTTCACAAAGCTGCCCCTCACCAAACCCAAAGGGTGTCTCTGGGAGCTCCCACAAGCCCTGCTCACCTCTGCATTCTTTTCAGTCCACTAAAGCAGCTCGAGTTCTCCATGCTGAGGTCGGTGCTGCGGTGGTGTGTGCAGCTGATGGATTTGTCACTTCAGACAACCTGCACATTCCTGGCACCCAAACAAAAAAAAATAAATGTCCTCAGCAGTGTCAGCTGTCCCAGGGATGTGCCCAGTACGATCCAGTCAGCACTAAAGAGCAGGAGTAAGGAAAGCACCTGAATGCAGAGATACAGGGGCACCTGGGACAGAGTGCTTCTCATTAGCAAGAAATGTCCTCCAAGCATCCTGCCAGGGCTCAGGGGCTCCTTCTCTCCCTCCCTCCACTCTTACAGGCTCACAGCTGTGCAGGCTGTTTGTGCTGAATCCATCTGCATGGGATTTGATGGACTTAACTGCTGACAAATTTGTTAGGGATAAATTTTTTGCACAGCTATTACCAAACGTAGTTCTGGGTTCTCAAGAGCGTTTTTGAGGTCTGGTAATCACGGCGTGTTTGGAAACAGGGCACACACACTGAAGTCAATATTGTTAGAACACAGAATTGACAATCTCACACAGAATCACAAAATAACGGAATTGTTCAGGCTGGAAAAGATCTTTAAGATCACAAAGCCCAGCCATCAGCCCAGCATCACCAGTTCACCAGTAAATCCTGTCCTCCAGTGCCACATCCACAGGGGTGAATCAGGATGCTGAATGCAAACTTTCAGCAGAGCTTACAGCCCAACCTGTGCTGTAGGATAAAATACGAATGTGAAGTGTTTCAATTGTTTAGACATTCACATATTTCAAGTTTTTGAACAGGTCCACAGGTTCACACTGAGAGGGGCCAGTTCTAAAGCAGAATAAGAGATAAGGAGACACTGAGTCATATCCCAAAGTCTAGTCAGCCCTCAGTCAATAATCACCCAGCATGTCACAAGACTCAGTTTAGGAGCATTTAAAAGCAAAATCATGTGCATAATCAGTCCAACTACTAAGTCACAGCAAAGCTAATGGTAAAAACAGCTCTTGTACTTTGACTTTTGCGTGCAGCTGAGAAAACTCTATTTCAGGGAAGTCCCAGCTCTATGATGTGTTGTGGTTGTACAACTGCAACTTTGTCCCTCAGTGATGTTCACACTCATGTTTATGGATTGCCTGGGATGAATTTGTGTCTCATAAATCACACCAGTAAGGCAGGAAGGCTGATTCTACCAGGGATATTCGACCTCAGGCAAGGTGCAAGGGTGCAGACATTTCACCAGGGAAGTGTTGCTGCAGCAATTCTACCCCACTATTCAGATCCTGCCCCAGAGTTAAAATTACTTTTCTGCTGCACAATATTTCTCTTGAGCACATAAAAATCTGAAATAGGCAGCATCACTGGCAACATTTGTTGGATAATTTATTCCTTTTCTGACCAAATCCATCTCTTCTGTCTGAGGCTCCTGTTTCCCACCTCCCTGAAAGGAAAAGATTTGGTGAATCAGCAGGGGACTGTCACAGCACCCAAACATGGAGCAATGCCTGGTTTTATCTGGTTGAAAGCCTATGAAATCTACTCTAAGTAGATGTTGACCTCTTTTACAATAACTGGTATTTTTAAACATCCGTATTTGTCACAACCTTTCTGAACTGATGAAATATTCATTCAAATCCCTCTGCATGGGGAAATGAACTCAATACCTGTGCTCAGACCCTTCTCCTGCCCTGGCTCATCAGCTTGCACAGCCCACACTGAGGGGCAGGATCACAACCCTAAATTCTGTTTCCATTTAAAATAAATACATTTTGTGTTATGCACACTTCGGTTCATATCTCATCTCCTTGTGTTGGGCTTGACACCCGGCATGAAAATGTTACCAATTGTACAGAATTTGCTTATATTAAATCCAGGTCAATATATTATGCCAAATTAATATAAATTTGGGAAAGGTTGCTAGTTTAACAGAAGCCAGAACTGTGTTCAGGGCTTTGTCACTGGCTTGGGAAAATCTGATTTCTGTTGCTGTCTAATCTCCAGTTCATGACCTTTCCTGTGCCCGAGGGCCAGCTCTCCTGGGTAACTCCTGCCTGCAGGTACCTGGGGAGGGCTGAGCTGGGTGAGGCTCTCCTCGAGCACAAACACATCACACTGCTCACACTCCAGCTGGGCTGCAGTCTCCTGGGTTGTGCTACATGGTGAAGGGAGGAAAATCCCTACCCACAGTTTCTTTCCAACTGCTCGGGGAAGGAGTGACTTGGAATTTTTAAGATAGCCACTGCCCTGACTATCTTGGTAGTGGGGATTGTTCCCAGTGGTTGACATGCTTATGTTCAAAGCAGAAAAATCCTTCTTGTCTACTACACTTCCAAATTATTCAGAAGTTCCTGTTTGCCCTGTAAAGAGCTGAGAGAAGACGCTAAACAAGGTACAAATATCAAAGGTTCTTTCCCCTGAACACCCCATGTAGCATGCAGCAGTTGCTTTATGACCCCTCCATTCCCACAAGAGAATTCAGAAAGCAGAAACCTTGTCTAAATAAAGACAGCCTTGGCAAAGCACATCATTCCAGCCAGAGATTTCTGTCAAGGCAGCGCGCGGTCACCGCAAGGCCACGAGGCAGGAACAGGGAGCGAAGGAACAAGAGACACATTTTTGTGGAAATAAACAACAGAAGGGGCTGATGGTGAGAGATGTATGTGAGTGCAGGGGCTACCTCAGAACTGCCCAGGGGAACTCTCCAAGAATGGTTATTTCCTGCCAGGCTCCCTCCAGAGCAGGGTTTCCAGCCTTTACACCCTTCCTAAATCTCAACAGCCAATGCAAGCAGGAGAAAAGCAGCACAAGTTGTTGTAAACATAGTACACACACATCACAGAGGTTAATTTGTCACATGTATTTGTTAACCCTAACCCTACCTACATCTTAATTCCCTTATAGGATCTGAATTTCCCTTGAGAAGATGGTATTCCTTCAGGAACTCAAAAGAAGTGGGATTTCAGCTCTGTGGAGCTCAGGGAGAGCAGGGAGTGAGCACAGACATAAATCACAGAGATTACCTCCAGTGATGGCTTGCTACAGCAGCAGCAGCTTCTCACAGTGTGAGCTCTACCAACAATGATAGACTCAAGCACACAAGCCTTCTCCCTGATCCAGCCAGGTGTTTGCACACAGACCTGAGATTAGTTTACTTCTCTAAGTCAGGACCTTGGAAAGTAGAACCCCTATGCAGAAATGTCCCTGCTGTTTAATACAGTAAATGTATTAATGTACAGTCCCTATTTCATACAGTAAATGTAGTCCTAGATCAACCATAACTGCCATTCAGTCAGCTGTGGAACTCATGATAGTTGGGATAAAAATGGGATTGGCAGGGAAATGTTCTGAGATTCCCTCAGCAGAAACTGGAAATGAAAGAGTGAAAAGCTGAGCAGCTCCTTTCACACTTTGGCAGGAGCTGAAGGCACCAGGAGTGGGCAGAAAAGTTTATCAGATATTTGGATGTTCATTCTTTTCCAGAGAGATGGTTTCTCCTTCCTACATCAAGGGAAGAGAAGCATAAGTGGGGTGGTCACAGCTGACCCCTCCAGTCCCTGCAGGAGACAGAACCCTTTGAGAACCTTGACAGAAATCCTGTCCTCTCACAGCTCCCCAAACACCCAAAGGGCCTCCAGCCTGCTCCAGGCACTTGCTTCCCTCTCCAGCTAGGCACAGGCTTCTGCAAATGTGGTTGTCCACCTGCAAGAAACAAGAAAGTGAAATATTGATTTAATGTGAAATATTGGGGACTCAGAATTTTCTGCTCTCATAATGATAAAGCATAAATTCCTAATCTTTAAGGGATATTCTGTATATCCTATTGGGCTCAGCAAATTATATTTGAGGCAAGGCCTTACATTATCAAGTTCAAGCCATGGCCCAGGAAGAAACCTAGTGAGAATGTGGCACCAAGAATGAAAGATTGGTTCTTTGTTGGGGTGTCTGTTCCAGGGTTTAATCACCTTGCTGTTAAAAATGAGCCCATGATTCCTATTTCAGGGTGTCTGACTCTGGAGCAAATTCCAGCCAATGCCTTTATTTTTTTTCCTGTCAGACCAGGCAGGAATAGGCCACATATGCTACACAAAAATGTGATTAAGGATTTTTTTTTTCTCCTTCCTCTGTTGTCTTTTTGCTTAATAAATTAAATTAATGCAACTTTAAGGCCATGTTCCTTTGCAAAGGTTGTATGTTGCAAAATCCTCCTGACTTTGGAGCATTTCTAAAGCTCTCTGCTGTCCAGAAGTTTTGCTGATCTCAGAGCTGGTGACAAACTCATGAGTTCTTCTAGGAGCCACATGTGACAAACCAACAGTAGGAATGAGACCTTGGACAATACAGTGTGGATCAAACAGCATCATGACTTCTGTATCACACAGATGCTCTGAAGACAAAAACCTCAGGATTTTGAGCCTCAGACCCAGCACTGGAATTAAAATGTTGACCAAAAAAGCAAGGTACCAAGGTCAGACACTCCATGGTCTCCTGTCAGGAGTCAGAACACAGCTCCCCAGGGTCCTGTGAGGCACATGAAATTACAGAGGCAAACAGAAGCCCTTTCTGTTCAGACAGGATTTGTGGCTGTTGTCCTTAAATGAAAAATACTAGTGTGGTCAGGGAAATTACGTGGAATCTAGTTTCTAATTTTGTACTGGATTCTCACTTAAACTTCTGAAAGAAACAGCAGAAAATATCCACCCCAAGGTCGGGAATGAAGACAAATAAATAAATATGTAAATACTGTAATTTGTATGGGTTGCAGTCGCTGCAAAATGGCCACTAAATTCAACAGGGTGAGTAAAACTTTACAGTTTGGTCGTTATTTTGGAACACTGACAACAGATCTCATCTTGCAAAGAAGAGTGATTCATCCAAGTGCTTAGAGGATGGGAGCCCTGGACAGGTTCTGGGGATGGTGACCAACATAAACAGGCTGTAAATTCAGCAGGTAATAGTGCAAGTCAAAGTAAAAGAGGGAGAGAAAGGAAAACATGTGGCCAGAGTCAGAGAAGTAGATCAAAGTTTGAACAGTGAAAACAAATCCAGAAATTCAGGCAGGGAAATATTTGCTCCTGCCTGAGCACATACAGCAAATCCTGCTGAGGAGATTGTGTGGGACCTCGTTCACAGAGCCTCAGATGGAAACTGAACTCAGACACCTCTGAGCTAATGGAATCTGCAAACCCTCATCCATACTGAGGACCGAGGAGGCCCTTGACTTGAACTCTGAAGGAGTCCAATTACAGATTCTGTGGCTCTGACCCTCTCTAACAAACACCTCCTCCAGGCTGCTCTGCAGCAGCTCCACTGTCTGGTGACGGCTGACACAGCTCAGGAACTACACACGGATTTTAAAATGTGGAAGGATTTTGTTCAAGAGCTTGAGGTATAAAAGAGGTTGTAAAGCAATGTAAAGACGTGAGTGGTGCTCCTCTGGAGCTGACAGTGGCTGGTACTGTGTGCAGGTGGCTTCATGGCTTCATCTCTGCCAGGCAGGCTGCAGGTTATAGAAACCATTTTATTGTTTGCGTGGTGAGCTGAGACTTCCCTGCAGAGCAGTTTGCACATCAATATAATTTATTTTTGGCCTTGACAACTCCTAGCTTCTGTGGTGAGTGAGAGCACTTGTCAAAACCCACTCAGATGTAGGTGAAGATATCACTCTTAATGGCTGAACACATCCAGCACTGGTAGCTAATCTCAGTTATCTTTGAGATCTCATGACAGAAATAATTATGTGTGAGAGTGTATCATTGCCACAGACCCCAAGCACACAGAGCAGGTTGTGCACAGTGACATGGGTTTCTCTGTGCAAAATGGCACAGCATTATGAACTTTCAGGGAAGGAGTTAGTGAGGAAATTGAAGTGGACTGGAGTGTTTATCCTGCACAGCAAGGACATATCTCATGCATCATCACACCTCCAGTTGGTGTCCCTTGCCTTTCAGGTGAGTGATACTGGAGACACTCCCCATGCTCCCCAGCCAGGCCATGCCCAGCTCTGAGCACTCATTGCAAACAACGAGGGGCTGGGGCTGCTGTGACCAGAAGCAAGGGACATTCCTTCACACACTGTCCCAGCTCTGGCTCCTCAGGCAGCACAGTGAAACCTCCCAGCAATGCTGAAAGGAGGAACCAGTCTGGATCTGCAAACTCAGCCTGGACTTGGAGGTAAAGAAGAGTTGAATGCATCACAGGGATGTACAAGAAGCTAAGCCCCAGGTAGGCAGGGGGGCAGTTGAGGTTGGAATTCAGGAGAGAACTGATGCTGGCAGAAGATAAGAAGGCACCAGAGTAGTGAATTCAGCTTGGAGTAAGTTTTTCTTGGGAAGAACTCTGTGTTTTCCAGCACAGAGCGTATTGACAGTCTGCAGCTGTGGACAACAGCAGAGTGTGGATCTACCTCCTGCCTGAGCAGAAATCATGGGCTTGGAAAGCACTTATTCTGGCAAACAAGTATAGAGAGCTTATGCTAGAGAGCTGGGTGACACAGGCACAAATACAACCCAACAACATAGTTAATTGTTGGTGAAGATTTACCCTTTGTCCTTATTAGCTTGCCTTTAAACAGATATGATAAATGCTGTTCATTACTCAAATGTATTCTGAAGGAGTCTAAACTTCCCCAGCTCACTCTTTAATCATGCTCTGGCTTTCACGTTTGTGTTTCCTTCCAAGATGTTGGTAATAAATAAAGCTGTTGAAATGGTCACAGTGCTGTGGTGAGCCTGCAAGCACATACATCTTGTCTTTGGGCTGCTGGTGATTTTTAACTGCCTCTATATTTCTTAATTCAAAAACTGGAGAAGTTCAGTACTTGTTTTCTGCCTCGATGTCTGGTGAAGTGTCTGCTGACATCTTGTCTCTGGTGTTAGTGGCAATGGCAGGTGAATAAGCACAGAAGAGCAGAGCAGCTGCCTGGTGCCTGGGCCACAGCACAGGGATAAGGGAGGAGTGCTGCTCATTTGTCTCCTTCTTGTCCTCCATGGCTGCACATGAAGAAGCTGTAAGCTTTTATCTGATGTAATTTATACCTAAGTAAAAGCATTTTACTCTAAGGATGATCAAACACTGGAACATCTTGACATGAGAGGCTGTGGAGGTTCCATCCTTGGAGATACTACGGCCTTTATAGTATAAATAGAATCAACAAGACTGAATATTCTCTCTGCTGCAAAGCAAGAAACAGTGCTGGCATCAAAACCATCTCAGTGTTGGAGTGAAAGAGGAGCTGATGTCACAGCAGCAACAGGAGATAACAACACCCATCTATCTCCAAGAGTTTTGTCAGTTTGGAAAATTAGAGGCTGGAAAGATGGCCAGAATCACCTAGGATAATCTCAGGCAAAGTACAGAACAAATTAATTAATAACCTCCTATTGGACCTCTGTAATGATGGATCTGTGGCTGATTAATTGTGGTAGTGTGTTCCCCAGGACTGATCATGCCAGCTGTACTGCTTTCCATGGAGGGAGTTCAATCATTGGCTTGGGAAAGTGTTGGTAGAAAAGTTCTATGATGAAAGGGAATTTGAGCTTTTAAGATATTTGGATATTTCAAGATATTTGGATCATTAAGAAAGAGTTATTATGTGTAGCATTGATTCATCAACTTGTGCTTTTAAGTTAACGAGCTCTGTTTGGCAATTGCCATCTCTCCTTTTTCTGGACTGCAAGCAGTTATCAATCAAAACCCAGCACTGAAGTGACTGGAGAGGTACCAACAGCAAATTGTGCCCTTGGCAAGGATCTGGATATTCACTGGAACCTGCAGAGAACTCTGGCTGTCTAAAGAAACTTCCCATCTTACACACTGCTGAATCACCAGCTTGGGGTTGTTCTGGGATAGACAAGAAGAAAGGAGAGAACATTACCTGTCAGAGAGCTGTCAAGCACTGAAGAAAAGGAATTCCTTTGTTGGGATTTGTCTGGCAAAAGTCTCAAAGCTCAAGGTGCTCACCAAGTATTCAACAAGTCTTCTCATGAATTGCAAATCCAAAGGGCAGAGAGCTGCAAGGTCCCAGCATACACTTTAATTATTTTCCAAGCACTCACCAGAGTTAAAACTTTCCATGCAGTTCCTCCTTGGTCAAGCTGTAAATCAGGGATTAAATTTACTCAATGACTCCCAAACATGTGAATGGAAGCATCACAGCTATTCCACCTGACTGCAGTTCTGCAGGGGCTGGAGCTGAGTTCCAGTGGTGTGCTTCTACCTGACTGTTTGTTTCCATCAACACTCAAAGCTGCACTCAGACAATTGTTTCTATTTCAAGCCAGAAAAGATTTTAATTATTGAAAGAAAAATACCAGAACTAGCACCACCCCAAGGTCTCGTAGGAGAATTTCCTGGAATTCCTTATGGATGGAAAGAAGCCTCAACAATTAACATTAGTTGATTTCTTCTTGAGGCTGGGAAAAGAGAACATTAAATGGAGGAAAATGTTAGTTTGACTGAAAACAAAAGCAAAACTTGTTCTCAAGCCAGACTGAGCTGGAATTTCTTTCTACTGTCTGCAAAGGAAAATAAAATGAAGTACCAGGAAAATATCACATCTCACAATGATGGATGTGGTTACATCAGACTTTCTAAATACAGCTTGATGAATATGTGCAATAAATACAGAAATAAACACAGGAAAAAAAATCAAAAGTCATGTGAGTTTAGGTAGTACAACTCTAAAAATCATTTGTGTTGTGCACGAGCTCTTCTGCAGAGTTTCTCCAACCAGAATTAGAAAGTACTTCACAAACTTGGACCAGCTCCTCATCCTTTGAACTATTTGGGGAAATATTTCCCTGAATATTTCCAATTTATTTTTTTTTTTTAATGTGGGAGATGAGGATTGATCCAGTGGCACAGGCAGGAAAAGGCTCCTCTCCTTCCCTCCCAGGATGAAGGTGCATTGGCAACAAACAGCAGCCATGAACCAGTGCTTGGATCTGCTGTGGGCACCAGCAGCCACTGACAGAATTCACAGAATTCACAGAATTCACAGAATTCACAGAACCACCAGGTTTGAGAGACCTTCAAGATCATCGAGTCCAACCCAGCCCTGACACCTCAACAGATCGTGCCACATCCAGTCTTTTTTTAAACACATCCAGGGATGGTGACTCCAGCACCTCCCTGGGCAGAACATTCCAGCACTTTATCACTCTTTCCATGAAAAACTTTGTCCTGATATCCCACCTGTGTTTCCCTTGAAGCACCCTGAGGTTTTGTCCTCTCATTCTGTCAGTTGTCACCTGGTGAAAGACCAGACCCCACCTGGCTACAAACACCTTTCAGGGCGTTGTAGAGGGTGATAAGGTCCCCCCTGAGTCTCCTTTTCTCCAGGCTGAACAACCCCTGCTCCCTGACCAGCCTGATAAACCAATTTTGCCTTAATAAAATGCCTTATTCAGGTCAGCATGGTTGTTTGGGAAAGATGCAGAGCAGAGGTGTGAGAACCTGTGAGTGTGAATTTCAGGTGTTTCACTGGAGTGTTTTAGGATGCTGTGAACACTCTGCCTCCAGTGGAAGTGATGCTGGCTCTTCCCCACCCCCCACCAAAAGCAGTAAGGGCTGAAATCCTGAGTTCAGAAAGGAATTCCTGGAAGCATCCCCAGTTTGATTCACCTGGACTCCTGCAAACATTCCTCATTTTCAAGGAAGGACATAGAAATGTGCACATTTAGAGCTCATGCTGAATTCACTCTGTCTTAACACCTGTCATGGCTGAGGAAGTGCCTTATAACACATTTTCCAGAGGATTATGTTGTTATCAACTCTATGGCACTATTTAATTTGATTTTACTCTGCTAATAAGCCAGAAAACAACATCAGAGACCCTCCTGATGCTACTCATAGCTGACCTCCTATCTGTGGGATCTGCAAATATCCATCCACATCACCCAAAAACAACATGGCCCGTTGCTCTTGACTGCAATACCTGTCCCAGGCTACCTGGTTTCTTTTGCTTTTGGCTCTGTCTTCCTCCCCCTGTTGATCCCTGCAGCTGTTCTGGAACATTTTTAGTTATCAAGAGACAGCTCAAGTTCCAAGAACACAAAGTAAATAAACCATTAATGGTGCCTGTACCAAATTAAAACCTCTCTAATCTTTGTACTTCTATCTTTATTTATTCTACTAATTTCATGGCTGGAACAAGTCTAAATATAAACAAAACGTTCTCCACTATCCATCCACACAGCCCAGAGTTGTGGCTCCAAGGAAAAGTGCTGACACTGTTAAAGGAAACTCACAGCAGCAAAATCCAGCAGTTTTCAGCCTTTCCTAAATGCCCACTCAAATGTTGTGAACTGGGATGAAATCAGGAATCTTCAGCCCAATAAATAACATAGAAAATGGAGCATGTTCATCATTCTCTGACAACTCTTCCCAGCTCTGAGGGCTCTCAGAGGGCTTCTCCAGAGCCTCTCTCAGGGCAAGAGCACAGGCAATCAGACCTGTTTCCTGGCCCCTGTGCACTGAAATCCCCAGTGCACTGAAGATGATTTTATTCTCTTATAGACAAGATTATCAAGACAGAATATCTAGAAACTCTTCTTAGCGATGTGTTTTTAAGACAGTGGAGTTATCTCTTATTGAAAGTGGTTGAAAAATCCGTTCATCAACCTTTCAGAAGTGAATATCACAATGTTATCTGCACAGGCAGATGGAATAGAGGATGATTTCACGGGTTCTTTGTATTTCCAAAGGCTGTAACTCTGCTGCCTTCCCTGCCCTGTTCAAGTCAGCCAGCCCACACTCCAGGCACAACCACAGAGGAAATGCATCAAGCAGGAGTTCTTAATAGTCACTGAAAAATGAGTTCTAAAAATGGATAAATGTTTGCAGTGATCTAGATAGTAAAATACTGTGAAATACTTTATTTTTTTCCTGCTTGTACCAAACAGTTTTTGAGAATGACTAATACACTGTTTCCACTGGCTCCAAAACATGCAGGTACAAACTGTTGCTTGAGAAAAGGGAAACATCTGTTCTTCTCCAGCCTATTGCCTTAAGACTGTGAGGTTTAAAATCCCCAATTTCTATATGTTAATGACCCATGTATGGAATTGGTTGATCAACCATGTCTGGCCACAGAGAGGAGAGTTTCTGTTGAGAAGTTTCTTTCTTCTAACACAGCATGAAGACATTTAAATCACCTGGGTCATCATGGTCCTCTGAGGCTCCTCTGAGAGTCATCAAATTCATTCTCCTTAGCAAACAGTAAAACACAAGGTAAATATCATTAAAATGATGGGGCTTGTGCAAAAAAAGCATTGTGGGAAGGAATATTTCAATATCCTGCCATTGTAATTTTCTGTGTCTATGACACTGTAAACTGCTTCCACACTGCCTAATTAACACAGTCATTAATATCCTGTTATAGGAACGAGACAGTGTTGTGAGTGTTCCACGGGGTTTTGCTAACTGGCATTATTTATTCACACAGCTGTGGTGAATTCATTATCACATTTCCTGAAAATCTGTCTGTGGTAGGAGGATGGTCTTTGACTAAACAAGCAGCCCTTTGCATCTTGCCTCTCCCACACCCCTCCTGTATCCTTCAAAGCTAAGGGAGGCCACTGCCAGGATCTAGTTTGATCCCTCAAACACAAGCCATGGCAATTTTGCCTGGTAACACCTGCACTGAATGCTTTGCTGTGCAAATAAACTCTCTTCAAGTTTGACAACTGCTCATGGAACTAGAAATCTTTGATAAAATCTTCCAGTCCAATTTACTTCTCTGAAAATGCTGAAAAGCTTACAGCCTTTCTCTCGAGAGCCCGCTGCATTGGCTGCCCACCCCACCTTTAAAAACCTGTGTTATGTTCCTTGATTGCAGTTTTGTAACTCGAGGTTTCAGCCCTGGCATTTCATTATGTCTCTGCTGGGCATCAGGGGTGGAACAGGCTGTTCTCTCCAGGATTCTCTCTAGCAATGTGGCTCTGAGACAGGAGTGCTGGTTGCTTCAAGCCAAAGCTCTGGTGAATTCTGCACTGGGTACACAGAGGTGAGCTGCAGCTTGGTGTCAGTCCCTCTTTGGCTGTGTGGCCAACTCATCAGAAGAATTCAGTAGTCCACTGTCACCTCTTTGTGCCATTGCAAAAACTTTTACAGTTTTTGTGGGGGAAGGGAATAGCTGTGTGAATGTGGCAGAGAAAATAATGGTTCTTGCTCTCAGGTAGCCTTGTGACCCTGTGAGTGTGTCAGGAGACTGAGCTCTCTGGCATTCTGGCCTTAATGTCTGTGTATTCCAGCCAGAGGTGAGGTGATGTCTGTGTGTGTGCCTGCTGCACACAGACACTCACAGTCCCTCTGCTGCTGTACCCTGGCACTGCCCTGCTCAGAGTTATCCTGTAACAGATGTGTCTCTGTCCCAGGGCCAATCCACCCAACCCCATCCACTCCCAGCCCTGGCTCCCCAGTAATGTACCCCCCAGCTTCTGCTCATTCTTGTGGGGAAAACAATAATTGCCTGAAAATTGAACAGAAAACGTGAACCCATTTATCTGGGGGATGGGGTGAGGTGTGGCAGCACAGCAGGAGCTCCCTTCCCTCTGCAGTCCCCTCCCAAACTTGCTGTGCATCTCTGCCTCTCCTCTGCCTGTGCTTCCATGCTGCTCTGTGGGGCAGGGCTGACAGGCTGCTGACTGCCACTTCCACTTCTTTTCATTACATTACTTGGGGTTTGCCCCTCTGACCTCAGCAGGTACCAGGTGCTGCTCCCTAAACCCCTCATACTGGGGAAGGCACTCCCTGTTGTCAGCCAGCAGGTCTCTTCCACACACACACACACAGGTTCACACCTCCACCTGCACAGTATTCCATATTTATTCTTCCCCTCTGTTCCCTCTCCCCTTATTAGAAGACAAAAATCCATCATCTCACTTCTGGTTGGAATACACTCAGACATTAAGGCCAGAATGCCAGAGAGCTCAGTTTCCTGACATGCTCACAGGGTCACAAGGCTACCTGAGAGCAAGAACTATTGTTTTCCTTGCCACATTCACTCAGACATTCCCTTCCCCCACACAATTCTTGCTAGTTTTTGCAGCTGTACAAGGTAAACATTTTTGCAATGGCACAAGGAGGTGGCAATGAGGGACTACAGAATTCTTCTGACAAGTTGGCCATAATGATTTTACAGGGAATGCCATTGGCAATTTTTTCTTGATAAAAAGCTAAAATACAAAAGAAACCTCTCAGGACACCAGCATCAGAGTCAGATATTCATGTCTCTTCCTGCAGAGCCCCCACTCCTGCCCACCAGGTATGTACTGGAACATAAACTCCAGAATCATCATCGTTTTGTGGAACTTGCTCAATTAATTTATGCCTTTTAAAAGTGAACAGTCCTTGCTCCAAGGCTTTCCAGTCTAGAATAAAAGCACAGACTGCTTCCTCAAATTCCCAGGGAGAGGAAATGCAAGAGATATCACTAGTCATTAGGAACAGTTCTTTGCAATTTCCACCACCATTTCATACAAGCCAAATCAAAAATTCATCCAACACCATCACAAAAAAGGAATGGGTTGTTTTCTCCCCTCCCTTCTATTCCTACTGGAAGAGGCACAGGGCACATTTCTGAACAAAGGGGTTTCTTTCTTTCTTTTGAGTAGCCCTCAAGCTACTGAGTTTAAAGGTAACTCTGATACCTCTGGCCCATGTGGCAGCCTGTATTCTGGGTATTGCTCTGCTGTCTGACCTCCCTGACATCTCAAAATTCTTTCTCAACACCTGTTCCACTTTGAATTTTAATTCCTAAATCTGCTTCTCAGATAAACATGTTGGAACCATGGTCCAAGACAGAGCTGTGACACCATTTAATGCCATTTCTAATCTTGTTTCTTATACAAGTCAGTATTGCTTAACACCCACTAACAAATTCTCATATGGGACATACAAAAGTCAAATCTCACAATTATAAGAAAGACCCACTGTGGTGAAAAATCCCCAAAAGCAGAACCCAGATAGACATTTATCTACCTTTTCTACCTTTATCTACCTTTTCCTCCCTGGCTTCTAGGGCTGCAAAGTTATCAGTTCCCATCAGACCTCACCAAGCAAACCCGTCCAGTCTGAGGCTGTAACATTGCTTTCTGCTGAGACCACAGGGGCAAACAAAAGCTTTGATCAACTAACCACTGCAAACTTTTATTTATTTTTAATTTCCTTTTTACGTAGCAGACAAGGTTTGCAACAAAAGGTCACTTGAGGAAGCGATTTGGCCAGTGCACAGAGCAGCAATGTTTTCCACAGCGCGCTCGGCTCAGCAGTGTCGGTGCTAAAGGGTCTGTCCTAGGGCTAGCAGAGGGGTTATGGTCAAAAATTCAGGGTTTTGGCTATGCTAATTTTTTCTTCAGTGTTTGGGATGGGATGGGTTGACATGGAATAAATCTCTGCCTGGGAAGTCTGGTAGGTGCCTTTTTGGTGTTTTCTCGGTGCCTGTTTCACTGGCCACACAACTACAGAGCTCATTCTGTCCCATTTCTTACATAACTGGTAAATTTTCAATTTCAAATCCATGAGTCACCAAGTGATGCAAATTCCTAGGGACAGTGGAAGCAATGGACTGAGTGGTGCAGCTGTGATTGGAGACAGGTCTGCCATGGGTTTCTATCCAAGCCAGTACCACAGAACCTGGGTCAACCCCGTGGCCTGACAAAAGAACAGAATTTCATTCCCTCTTCCTTTTATTTTATTTATTTTATTTTTTCTTTTGGTTCTTCCACTTTTCAACACTGCTCTGTTATGCACCTCCATTCTTGAGCTACTGATCTGCCTCACTTGCTTCTTTGAAGGGAAATAAGGACGTGACTTTCCTCTGTCCTGGTCAGCAGATGCAAGGGATCAGAGATGAAGGTGAGCTGTCCCTGCGTGCTCACATCACTCAGAATTGCAACCAAGTGACTGAGGCAAAACCATCAAAAGCAAGAATAAATAACTGAGAATAAATATTGCACCATTGAAGAAGAAACCTGTGCAGGGTTCAGCCAGTCTGTACTGACTGCATCCCACAGCAGCCCCTGACAAAGTTAATTAGGGTGACCCTAAGGAATGAGTAACAAGCAGGAAGATCACAGGAAGCACTCTGCCAGCACTGCTGCACAGAGGGAGTGGGATTTCAAAGAGAGACCAAAAACCTGCCAAGACCATTCATGGAGATGAATAATGACATTTGCCAGCAATTGCAGAAAAGGAAAAATCACGCACAATTTTGAGGTTTCATAGAAACATCTAAGGTATCCTATTTCTGTTGGGTCTGGAACATTTTACACGTGAGATCCTTGATGACCTCATTGGAAGTTCCTCAGACTCTATTCTCATAGAGATTGTAAACAATGAAAATTCACCCTTGGCAGCATTTGCTACCCAGCAGTGGTTTGAAGAGTGAGTTCACACTCCTTGCTGAGCCTCCTGCAGCACACCAAGAGCACAGGACCCAGGACTGCAGTCCTGGAAGACAAACAACAGCTTCACAGAAACCAGAAGGGGCTTCAGAGAACAGATAATCTGTCTCTTTGCCATGAACCAAGTCTAATCAAAACCAAGCACTCCTGACCTGCTCTTAAAGACCTCCAGGAACAGACCTCACCACGTCCCCAGACGATCTATTCCAAGGCTTTCCTTTGCCAATACTTCTTTTTATTTTATGTCTCCCTTTAATCATTCTCCCCGCAGTTTGCACACATTATTTCTTGTCTTAGCCAGTATGAGCTCACAGAACAGATTATTCCCTTCTGTGCCACAGCATTGCATGGATTTGCCACAGTTCTCTGTCTTTGTAGGTTATGAAGGCAAGTTAAAGATTCTCTGATGACTTCTGTTGCTCTGCCTACAGGCTCTCCAGCCTATTTCCCTTGAAGAGCAACCCCTCTAAGCAATGGGATTTGAGGCTTTACCCAAACTTAGCTGAGCTATAAGGACATCACTCTAACAAGACTCTCCACCCTGGGTTACAGGGGCAAACAAAATACAGTGGTGCATGTGAGATGAAGACGATCAGCAGGTCGCTCACTGACTCATTGGTAGACTAAAATGTGATGGAGCTCTCATTAATCCCATCCAGGAATCTGCTAGAACCAAACTGTTCAGCTCTTTTGAATGTGAAATGGAATCTACAGCCTAATTCCTTTTGGCAAGAAAAAAGACCCGAAGCTCTCTAGGAATCAGCAAATGAACTCCTGAATTTAATTGCATCCATCTACTCCACGCCATCTTTCACATAATGAAACAAATGTATCATGATTGCATTGTCCTAAACCAAGCTAATGCTCTTTTTTCTGCCATGACTTTTTAAAAAAAATCTGAATTGATACTTGGCTGGGGATCACATGCTGCTCATATTGAACAGACAAAGGTTGTCAGACAGTTCAAACACTTCTTTGGAATTCCTGTTACTGAACTACCCAAAGTGTGTTGGGAAAACTTTTCCTTTAGGGTGTTATTGGTATCTCAGTTTCCAAGAAGACTTCCAGACTTGTTTAGTTTCAGCCAAGCTAATAATCTCCCTCTGTGGCATTTGGTTCTTTTCCTTCTATTCCTTATCAGGAACTTTAAGAATAGATGTGAGAACAGAGAAAGCAGAAAGTGACTAAATATAGTCAGCAGCAGGCTGGACATCTCCAAAATCTTCAGCAAACAGCTAATTGTGACTGGAGGATAATTTTCTGGTTGGGGACTCCTGTCTTTGGTCAGTGGCTGACTCAGGAAATCTGCAGCAAAAAAAAGTTCTGTTCTTTCACTTGGGATTTGACTCAAAGATGGAATAAACCTGCAGTGCCCAAACTGGTCAGGGAGCATCATCTGATGCTGCTGTGGCTGAGCTTTACCTGTGCCTCTCACTCAGGTGTGCTGACCACCTGATTTACAAATCCTGTGCTTTGAGAGTCCTTCTCTAATACCTAAATCACTGATTCTGCCTGGGAAACAGGGACATGCTCCTTCTAGCCTAACCAGCTGGTGAATTTTCTTTTGGCTAAGTTACAAGCAAAATAATAAGGAAAAGGAAAAAGAAAGAAGTAACAGGATGCAGCCAGTTCCCACCCCAGAGCACTGCTCTCTTGCTGAAATACAGTGGACATCTTTGAGCATCTGTTTAAGAAAGAGATGGAAAAATAAATCTGAAAAAAACACAATTCCCACTGTTAGGAATGTTTTTAGCAATCCTTCAGTGGTCCTAATTTTAGACCATTTTTCAGTTAAATTTAGCAATTTCTAAAGCTTAATTACACATTTATTTCATTCAGCCTCACAGCAAATGATTTCTTCGAGATTTCCCCGCTTTGGGTGTACACTGGAGCATCTTCCTGGAAATGCTGCCCTCGATTTGAGCATCCTTCTGAGGGAGATGTGCACAGACTTCTGCAGCAGGAAAAAAATCCACATCCAGCAGTCACATAAGTAGAGTGTGCCTAATTAGTATGACTAAAGCTAAAGATCAGAAATGTTGCAGATGAGCATTATGGCTACACTCTGTCTCATCTTTCCCTTTTGGGAGCCATGAAGGAAGCATTTAGCTAAAGCACTTGCATAGGTAATGTTGCCATCTCGCTTTCATTCTGAGTTGACAACTGCCTGCAATTTATGCATGAAATATGGAGCATAAATACTGCTCCACCAAGGGGAAGTATGTTAGGGTGATGTAGAATTCAAAAAAGAAGTGGGGACTAAAGGGCCATTAAGTTTTTTTATTAGCACTACCTCACAAATATTCCAGCATGCTGATGGACTGTCTCTCACCACAAACTCTCAGTGCAGACTCTAGGGCTGCCCAGGAGGGATAGAGCAGGATGCCAACATTTGGAAAAGAGAAAATTAGACAGAAATTAAAGAAATAAAAAGAGTTAAACTTTAGGACTGTTTGTTCCACTCTCAGCAAACAGAGGCAGCTCAGAGGAGGGCACAGGTCTAACTTCAAATTGTCGTGAAGAAACTGAGAATCAGTGAAGATCTGGCATGTCAGAAGTTCTGGTCACTTTGCTCACTGCTTCCTCCTGCTTCCATCAGCATTCCACACAGATCACACAGGATTAACATAAAGTATTGGCTGATCACCTTAACTTCTCTCAGCTTCCACTGTCCCAGCCTCTCACATCCCCACCCCTGTGACAGCAAACTCCTACAGTGATTAAATGAGCCCAAGTGTGCCTGAGCTGGGGCAAAGGGGGAGGCTGGGGTGAACTTGTGGTTCTGAGAACAGTTCAGCCCTTCTCATCTCAATAAACTTTGCAAAAGGGCTTTAAATACCCTCAATTCTCCTTGAATTAAATCCTTCTTCAATTTTTTCTTTCTTTTGTTGTTGCTTTTCCTACCTTTGCCATTTCTGCAGCAAAGCAACAAGTGTCAGAGCCCCCCAGATTTCTTTGCTTCTACTTTTTAAGAACCTGCTCACAAAGCCACATCACTGATCCCATTTCCTGCATTCCCTTCACCATGAAAGTGCTGTGCTTTCATTACTGTGACATCGTATTTCCCTGCTTTAAATCCTCTGTAAGTCTGTAAAAGTTGAAGTGCCAGTCAAAGCTCGACACTCCTTGAGGAAATGATGGTGAGCTTTGTGGTGCTATCAGAAGATCATGGGCTTTGGGTTCCACAGGATTTCATATCCCTACACAGCACCTTTGTCACCAGTGTCTCCCTGCCCATCCTGTGCTGGAACAATTCCTTACCTTTCATTATTCAGTTCACACATCCTCATCCTTCCAAGCTCCTCAGGCAGTCTTACATTCTCCCATCATCTTTTGACTGCACAGATGCCTTTCCAGAACAAAAAGATGCTTTTTCCATGACATGAGCATCTGTTTGTCACATTGCACAGCTGGCCCACACTTCCAGACTCTCCTCAGGGGTGATCAGGAATTCACACAATCCTCTGGGTTAGCTTTAGTTTCCTTTCTTTGGTTTCCTTCCTAAAGGCTGAGGGCTCCTTCAGGCTCCATCCTGACCCTGTCACCATGATTTAGCCCTGCCCATGTCCTGGCACCATCTGAGCAGAGCAGCCCAGGGTTTGTTTGGCCCACCTGAGCCCCCCTCTGGGGATCCTCAGCTTGAATCTGCCTGTCCTCCAAAATCTCTCCTGCCTTAGGCAGGATTTCATTGACGACTTGTGGGGTTCAGCACAGACTTGGGCACAGGAATTAGGGAGGATTGGCACAGAGCTGAACTCCTCTGCTCCTTGCAGAACTTGCTGTGCCTGTGGTGGAGCTGAGCCACTTCCAGATGAGCCAGGGGGCTCAGTGCATCACACCCAGCTCCACACAGCTCCACGAGCTTCAGGCTTTTCTCATCCCTACTGCAAGTTCTGAAGCAAAGCAGCCAGCCTCAGGCAAAAATCCACAGGGATTTATGTGCCACTGGCAGGCTGCTGGTTTAATCTCTGCAGGTTCAGGTGTGTGAGATCCATATGAAGGCTTTAGCTACAGAAAAATGCAATTTTATGTTCCATGTCCCCAATTGCCTTGGCATCTGCTGGAGTTTGTTTAGAACTTTGAGAAGGAAATTGGTCAGCAAGTTCTGCTGCTTCCAGCTCCTCAGATCTGGTTCTTCTCCTTCCTCCATGTCCATAACACAACCCTCTGCTGCCTTCTATTACCTCCTGCTCTTCTGCCACTGACAGATGCTTGTCCCCTTTGGGATTTAATCTCTACTGGGTTTATATTTGAGCTTTATTTTGTCCTAAACTCTGCTGTAATGTCAGGATATCTATCATCTATGACTCATGTGCATGTTCCAACATGTAATTCAGCTACAGGGCGTGATAAAGATCCATTTTTGGAAAAATAAGTCCTTTTCTCACTCCACTGTTTCTCCAGCCATGTAACAGTGTGATGTCTCCCACTGAACCCTCTTTCATGCAGCTCCTTAGGAATGGTGGAAATCACAATTTAAGTCTGTCTCCACGTGGAAAAGGAGGCATGTGACCAAACAATAGTAATAATGGCTAATGAATACCTGTGTTGGGAAGTAAATATCCTGCTCGAGGTGGTACCTGACCAACCAAAGGCACCTCTGAACACTCTCCTGTGACAACAGCATGAACAGAAGAGACTGTTGCCCGAGGTGAAGTGTTGCTTTACAAGAACTAAACAAGAAATAGCTGTGCCAAACCCAGACATTTTCCTAAGAAACTGGCTGCCAGTGCTTGAGGGGCACTGCGGTTTTATCCGAGCTCAGGGAAGAAGGCAGCTGGAAAGCCTCAAAACTCACTGGAGGAGAGAACTAAAAGTGCTTCAGGGCACAGAACTGGCTAGGAAAGTGTGCCTGAAAACTGCCAGCATGGAAACTGCTAGCTATTGCTGACCTTTCCCATGTTTACAAAAGCAGAACTTTCAACACCTGTAACTGGGAGGGAATGAGCTGAAGAAAGATCTGACTCACATCATCATTTTCACCTCCTAAGAGAAACAATTCTGTAAGGCTTCAAGCACTCACCATGCAAGCCACAAGGCAGTGTCCCTGGAGAACAAGCTGTGTCTGATCACTGCCACCCGATTTCACTGCTGTGTGCATTCCACATCCCTGTTCACCGCTGCCAGCAGCATCCCGACAGCCGCACACGCTGTCTGCTCCTGCTGCTGCTGCTCCATCCCCCCGAGTCCCTCCTGCCGGCACACGGGTAGCTCCTGCCTGAGCTCACACCGCAGCTTTGCCTTGGTCAGGGTGTTACTCGAGGTCTGTCTCATCCATCACTGACACCACTGACCGTGCGAGGCTCGCAGCAGGTTCCTGGCAGCCCTTCCTTGCTGGGGCAGCCGGGTGGCCCTGCCCGGGCCCGGGAGGGGATGAGGATGCTGCCCGGGCCCGGGAGGGGATGAGGATGCTGCCCGGGCCCGGGAGGG
>NC_031772.1:6327272-6337796 GCF_001522545.3 Parus major
GGGCAGCGCTGCGGGGACTCCGCTCCCTCGCTCGGGATGCAGCCGAGAGGGGTGATGGGTTTGTCTTTACAAACAAGCTGTGGGTCTGCTGATAAAATGAAACTATCACTGAGAAATAACAGAAACAATGGGATGGATTCCACTGAAGGATGAAGGAGGCACTGAGGAAGCACCGCGAATTCCACAAGAGTTAAGAATTAGGAAGGGGTTATGCATTGAGAAGGGGGGTATCCCAGGTATCAGGGGTTCTGGGAAGTCTGTACCTCTCGAGTACCTCTGCCTATGGGGAAAGAGAGAAAAGACAAGCGGGCAAGAATTAGGATAAAAGGGAGGCTGCACCCTCCAAAAATTTGAGAGACCCCAGGGGAATGCCCCATGGCCTCTCCCTTTATTTGAATAAAGTAAAAGGACTCCTCTGTCTCCTTTTTGGACATAAATCTCTGGTGTTTGTGGATTAATTTTCCTGACAAGGTGAGAAACATCAGTGTTGATGCAGGCACCGCTGGGATGTTCTTGCAGGGAGAATAAACAGCGAAGCCTGGCAGAGTCCTCAGGGAGACGCTGAAATGCCGGGAGACAGGACAGGGCTTGAGAATCCCTCATTATTCAGATTTCTGAAAAGAGCTCAGTGGAGAAAAAACAATTCATTGGTGTTGAGCTTTTGGATCGTTTTTTGGTTACCCTGTTCAACAGGAGGAGATTGAAATTGCTGCTTTCCAAAAAACAAACCAACGAGACTGAGGTTTGGATGCAGTCATCTGGCACCCACAGCTGAAACTAAAACCTGCAGGCTGCATGATTACAGATGAAATTCCGTGTGTTGGCAGTGTTGGGGGCAGTCCAGCTGCAGCACAAAGCTCATGCAGCTGTTTCCATGTGCTACATGAAGAAACTCAGTATTTCATCTTCCTGCAAAATACTGAACTAATTCCTCTCTCTGTACAAGGCAATTTGTGACACAGGGTAAGGAGAAAATTCATTAGAAATAATCTTGGGGGCTTTTTGTTAATATCTCACTGCTACCAGAATATGGGTTTGGGTCCTTTGCCCACTTTTAAAGCTCATTTTATATTAAGTTTATGATTGTGACTGCATTATTTTTCCTGCCTATAAAATACCAAGAAAATGGAAATAAAATCTGTAGAATGGTGGTCACATACTTTTTTTTCTTCTTTCTTTAATTTGAGGTAGGTTTATTTATCTCTATTAATGCTAGACAGGGATATTTTGGAGATTGATGTAAAGCCAAGCACAAGAGGGAGAAATATGGGCACAGTATTTTTTCATTAGTGCAGTTTTGATGAGCAAATGAAAAGGAGCAATCCTTTTCGTGCCCTACTCCTGCAAGAGCAATTCCTTGGTTATTGATTGTTACTAGAAATAACTGTTTAATATTGAAATAGCTGTTTGAGGTACAGGATGCACAGTGTTCATGCTGCTTGAGCTTTTTATTTCCAAGTCTTATCAGTACTCATAAATCAGAGTTAAACCTGATTTCCTTCCATAGGATGAGATTTAATTACAAGATTCAATTATTTCTGTACTCAAAATTGATTTCTGGAGAAAAAAGTGATAGAGAAGAGGGACACAGAAGGGTGGTGCAAAACCAATCACAGCTACACTTTCATCCCCAGGCCTAGAAGCCAAGACATTCCTGTCTCATCATTCACAGCAAAAATTATCTCAGCAATGTGAAAGTTGCTAATTTATTTTTTTTTCTGGTATTTAAATTATGCTACCAATTTTAGTTCATTATCCAAACCTGTGGTGTCCTCTATAGGGCTTAAAAACTGACTTGCCCCAGCTGTTGGGGTCATGGTCCCAGCTCCCCCAGACCACAGATGTGGAGGAATGGGACAGACCTGAGAACTGCAGCAGTGCCAAAGCTGGAAAAGGAATGTCTCATTTTCCCTCACAGCTTTACAGCATGCCCAGACAGGCTCTTTTGAATTAAATGCACATAGATAGGTGTGGGAAATCTCTCCACTGATATTTTTAATGTTTTTTTCTTCATCATGTAGGGCCTAGGTTAACCCTCATTTGGTACATAGCAACTGTCCTCAAGGAAAATAATTTCCTCAGCAAGGCTTTCTTAAACAAGAGCCTTCTCTGCCCTGTGGAACGAGGCTGAGGGAGCCCTGCTGAAGGTGGAGGGGAGGGCAGAGGGAGGGAGACCCAGCCCTGCAGAGATGCCACTGCCAGGGATGACACCAGGTTCCCTCTCCTTGGGAGCACGGCCTCTCCCTCTCCCTGTCTGCTCAGCACGACTTTCAGACCAAATCAGTTTTGCCTCTGTGACCCCTGGAAGCTCTGAGTGCTCAGTGCCTTGGGGTGAGCAGGGCTGGGATCCCAGCTCCAGGGGAGTCACGGGGGCAGAGGTACAACCCTAGTCCCTTTGATCAGTCTGGCTGGCAGGAGCCCTGGCACAGGGTGTGCAATGGCATCCTGTGCTCAGTCTACTGTCAGCTCTGAGTGTGACATTCCCTGAACACCTACGAGTTACCCTCCAGCTTTGATCACCTCTGGTTATTGGGAAACAGAGATTATGTGATAGCACTGTGCTGAGCTTCTTGGAATCACAGCTATCCAGCAGCTAAATCTGCAAGCAAAGGCAAAGCATGAGGCTTGGCCAACAGAAAGCTATCTTCTGTAGGATAGCAACCACCAAAGTGTCTCTTACTGCTCTCAGGAAAACACACTCTTGCTTTGGTGTGCATCTTGAACAAAGCAAGGAGACCCTTCTCACACTGCTCCTTTGCCCTCCTCTGCTCTGGAAGACACTCACTGCCATGCCTGCAGCAGTGGGGCAGCTGGCAGTGTGCAGTGCTGCCTTTTAAGAGTGTTCTCTATTCCACTGGGACAGAGGTGCACCACAAAAAGCACAGAAATTATTTTGTAATGGACCTGATTTACTGCACATTGTTTACCTGGGTCAGCTGCCAGGATGCAGGTCTAGTGCACATGTTTTGGCAGTGTTTGGGAATAAAGAATGGCAGTTTTGGCAGTGTTTGGGAATAAAGAATGGCAGTTTTGGCAGTGTTTGGGAATAAAGTCCCATGCCCAGCCTGCTCTAGGAATACCAGTGACCCTGGAAGCACAGTCACAGTAATTAACACATTTGAACCTGGTGCTGATGGTGACAGGCTCTGTGCTGTGGGGACCTTTTGTTCACCACAGGCAGCTCTGCAGCATCTCCACATCTCCAGTGAATCATTCCTTCAGTGAGACAGTTATTTGCACCTTGCCTGACCCTTTGCACAGGGAAGAAATGTCATAGAAGCATAGAAGGGTTTGGCTTGGAAGAGGCCTGAAGGATCATCTCATTCCAAACCTCTGGCACAGGCAGGGGCACCTTCCACCAGACCTGGCTGCTCCAAGCCCCATCCAACCTGGCATTGGACACTTGGAGCCCAGTCCTCCCACTGCACAGGTACAGCTCTGTCCAAACACTCATCCTGACTCTTGGCTGGTGAGAGCACATCCCAGAGTGTGTGGGTTTGCTTTTCTGTATCTGTGCACACACACAGATGAAGTTTCAGGGGGAGCCAGTTCTGGGCTTTCACTGACATCGAGTGTCTCCTCTGTTACGGTGTTGGCTTTGCAGATTTGAACCATCCCCGTGTCACTGCCCTTGTCAGTGACTGCCACAGGAGCTGTCAGTGCAGGTCCCAGTCCATCCTGTGATGGGATGAGTGAAAATCTCTGCTGCTTGTCCCTCCCCTGGGGATGTCCCTTCACAGGTCTTGTTAGGCTGTTTGGATGCACCCCTTCCATAAGGAACCTCCAGGAGCCCAGAGGAGGGGAAGGGGCTCTGTGTGAGCCCACTGCTCCCAGCTGGGTCTCAGATACATGCAGACAGGCTTCCCTGCAAGAGATTAGCTCTTGTATTTCTCATTGGGCCTGATATTCTGAGGAGAAATATATTTAACTATTACAATTTGTCAAAGTTCCAGTTTAGCTCGAAGTTAGGCAAAAAGGAAAGCAGAGCTAGGGAATAGAATAATTTTTTATCAGTGACTCAAGATAAAAGATTCAGTGAGAGGCACCCTCTGAAGTGCTAAACTGATGATGAGTTCTGAAGACATGCCTCTGTTCTGACAGGACCTAATACTACATAAAAGATATTTTTCAAGAAGCAGCACTTTAAATATTTACTGGTCAGAGAAGAGGCTCTTAATGTGTACATTTATGCAAAATATAAACCACAATATTAACCTTCACTAAGAGCAGATATACATTCTGTGCATTGCTTGGAAGGCATTAAAGATGTCATTTCAAACATCCTGATTTTCTTCTACCTCTTCTTTTTCATCATAGAGTGGGAATAACATGCAAGATCAGGTGATGCAAGACTGCAGCTTGCACATGCTGCCTGTGGGACCGAGGCACACAGCTCCCATGGTTTGGCAACCAGAGTCACAGCTCTGAACGAGCTCAGAACACCCCAGAATTCTGCTGCTCTCAGCATCCACACAGCACATGCAGCAGTGTGGGTGTCAGGGTGCTGTTCCCAAGCTGCTGGAGCCTGGGCACTGGGCTCACACTTCTCCTTGTGCTACAGCTCAGGAGCAGCTCCAGTCCATCCTGCAGCATTCTCCTGCCTGCACCAGCCTGTCCTCTTGCTCCAAGCTAGGTTGGCATCTGTACCAGGAGATTTGGCAACTGAGTGCTGTTCTGAGGAAGCTGATGGCATTTTCTGGAAGCCAAGGGGTTTATCAATTGCTTTAGTTACTGAGTAAGACACATCCAGTCCAGCTAGAATTCAAGTTCCACGTCCTCTCTTAATGGCTGTCCAACTGAGGCCAGCAGCATGCCTCAGTGGCCTGGCCCACAGGAATTAGCCTTTGCTTTACCCAGACAAAGAGGGCCTTTGTTCCTTGGGAAGAAGGCACCCGACTGAAGCAGGTGACACTCATTTGATCCTGAGACTTGGGGAGGTTAAAACTCCCTCACACTTTGTGATCCAGTGCCTGTAGAGGAAAAGTCCCCTCCAAGATACCCTGCTCTGGTTGATTGGGCTGTTTGCTGATGCTGTTATCATTCTGCTATCAGTGGTGTGATCAACCCCTCTCCATGCTTGGTGAGTTTCCCTTTGTTGTCATCCAGGTCACCGGGTGATCCCTCAGCTGTGGTCCCCAGGATGAGCTCCACTGAAGCCCGACTTTGTTTGCTTCCCTGGGATTTCACAGGTGCAGCCAGTCGTGGAGTTCAGGCACGTGGAGTTCAGTTTATCACTCTGAAGTGATAAAAACAACATTTCTGATGAAGCTAGAAATGTTGCTGTGAAACATTTTCTGGGAAAAATCAGACAAGTTAGTGAGGGAACAGGGAGGAAGGGCACAGGTCTGATGGAGAGGGGGTGCTCAGCCTGGAGAAAAGGAGGCTCAGGAACTCCCTGACAGGAGGCTGTAGCCAGCTGGGGGTCAGGCTCTTTTCCCAGCTAACAGGTGTCAGGACAAAACAGCTTCAAATTGCACCAGGGGAAGTTCAGGTTGGATATTGGGAAAATTTCTTTCCAGAAAGGACTGTCCCTGGAGGACATTTATCCCTGGAGGGATTTAACAGGCAGGTGGATGTGGCACCTGGGGACGTGGGTCAGTGGTGGCCTGGGCAGCGCTGGGGGAGCGGCTGGACCCGATGATCTCTTTCCAACCTCAGTGCTGCTGTGATTCTGTGCCTAAGGAGGAAGTGGAGAAGAAGAAAAAGGGATGGAAACTCAGGTGGAAGTTTGCTGGCTCAGTCCAACAGGAGTGCATTCTGTGCCAGTCATTCACATGAACATGCTGAGATATGATTAGCTTTGACTTCTCTGATACTTATCTGCATAATTTGTTCTATGTTTTCACTTATCTCTCCTTTAATAAGGAAATGTGCCAATAACTGAATGTGTGGGTCAAGTTCTATTTGTCAATTTAATTTGTTTTGGCTACAACGTGAAGATTAAAACATGCAAGTGAGAGGGAAATAGGCTGAATATGAAAGCAAGTGATCTGAAAGCACAGCCAGAAACCTGGGCTTGGACCATCCACTGCAAACCCCCTACCTGGGTCAATAACACTTTCCTGTAAAAGGGATCTGATGTAATCAGGTTCAAAGTTGCTTCTGGTGAACCAGATGTGACCAAAAAGGATCTGTTCATTAACTATGAAACACAAATATCTCAGACCTCCCATTCTGGATTATCCTAAAAACATCTGATTTTATTTTTTTTTCAAATTGGCTAGTAAATGCAGCTGGAAATCATTTTTCTTTTTGTAACTGCTGGTATTGTACAAATGTCACATACCTAGAGAATTTTGGAAGGAGGATTTAAGGGGAGGTGCTTTCTGCTCAGCTGAAGAACAGAAATTCAAAGGAGAGGCAGACCTTCCCTGGCATTCACAACATCCTGCCCTGAGTGGGAAGGGCACTGGGTGTTGGACACCACCACTGGTGTGAGGGGCTTTTACAGAGAGCAGTTCATCCTGCAGACCATCCAGGTACACCCCCTGAGCAAAGATATTTTTCCTACAAGAAAAGGGGATGTAAGGAAGAGTGATATTTAATGTGATGTGAGAGGTAATTATTCGTGGCAGATGATGGTGACAGCTGGGGAATCACAGTGTCAAACTCAACAGAGTGATGGAGAGGTTGTGCACACTGGGAATTGTTCCTTTCCCCCTGAATAAAACATACTTTGCTTTCACACATACCCACTGGTGTGGCAGGCAGGACAGTGCAAAGGATAAAGGAAACTGTCATTTAAGAGGTTCTAGGAAGGAAATCTTGTTTTGTTTGGTTTCTTATTTGGCAGAAGAATCTTGTGTTTAAAACCAACCCTGCCTGCTCTCAGCAGAAGGCAGCTGAAACTGAACCCTCACACAATCTAGGGTAATTTTGTGTGTGAGAGCACTGGGGTAATGGTTAGATTTGATGATCTTAAAGGTCTTTTCCAACCTAAACTATTCTGTGACTCAATGGAAACCCTAATTAGCTGGGGTAACAGTTAGGACAGACCTGAAAGGACTGTCTGCTTCTCCTTGACTCCAAAGACAGACTATGATACCTGGGCATGCTTCTCGTTAGAGAGCCTGATCAGGGCTGGCTCTTCTTGCTGTGGGGTTTTACAGAGGCTGAGGAATATCCACTGCCAGAGCAGGCAGCACACAGTGACTCTCTGCTATGACTCACTTCTTGCTCAGGCTCAAAGCAAGCTGGAAAATCTTGAGTTGAAGCTGAGCCAGACTCAAGGGACATCCATCAGCTGCCTGAAGGCCTCTGCTGGCTCCTGGCTGGGTCATGGCAGCCCAGCCCACCTCACCTCTCTGCTTCCAGCCGTGACAGGATGAGGGATCTCTCCCCAGGCCAGAGGGGGTCACCCATCAGGAGAGCAATTCCGTGTGTGTTACCTGCTTCTACCTTCTCCCCGGAGCCAGGAATGTCACAAGTGAGCGAGCAGCTACAAAAGAATCATCTAATTAAGACCTGAAGTCATAAATCTGTGGTAGTTTGTTTTCACTGTGGCTTTATTTGATATTTGCCTCAAAAAGATCAAGAGAGTCAAGGGCAAATCAGGCTGTAAGGAATGACGTGGTGGCTTTGTCCACTGTTTCCTCCTGCACCAGCAGTGCTACAAGCAGCTGTGGACAACCCTCCCCTCCACCCTGAGGAAACATGCCAGGCACAAGGGGCTCTGTGGGCTCCTCACACTGCCCACAGGGCTCTGCTGAGCTGGGTCTCACAAGTCTTCCTGGTCTGGGGAGTCCTTGGGCTTATGCTCATCCATGGACATATCTTTCTGGAGAAAATAGGGGATTTGGAAAAGCTGAGGTCTGAAGCTGGGTGAGCACTTCTGTCCAAAGTGTTCAGATCAAAGTCAGACAGGGAAGATGCTGGAGGCAGGAAGGAAAAAAGTTATCTGATTTGCTTTTGTCTTCCAAAAGAAAACGAGCCTAGGAAGAAACGTATCAAAGAGTGACATTGCCTGGATTCTGAGCAACTTTCCTGGGCACTCCAAAGGCTTGGGCCAAGAAATATTTGAAGCTGTGAGTGCACTGGGTCCTTCAGAACAGACTGACACAATGACAGCCTTCTCCATGATGTGCACCAAGAGAAATTGTGGCCTGGGCCCCTCTTTAAGCAGTTTCTATCTTTGCAGCCCCACATGCCAACCTGGCAGTGCTGGAGCTGCCTGCCCCTGTGCCCATGATCACTGTGCTGTGAAAATGACCTGGAACAGACTCATGGACATGGCTGCTCATTTATAATATAGCAGAAAAAGTTATTATCACTGCCAAGAAAAGACAAAAGGCCACCAAACAATAACCCAGCCGTAAATGAAGGCTATAAATATGGAGATGGGTGGGAGGTAACTGCAGGCTTCCTCTCATATCATCTTGGAAAGTGTCCTTCAGGTGAAGATGCTGTGTGTGCCATAGGCAACTTTTTCTGATAAAATTTTTCAGTGGGGGGTAAAAAAAAAATCTGCTTTTCTTACTTTCCATAGATCAACATTAAGATGCAAGGTCAGAGCTCAACTTTGAGTGGAAAACAGGGATAAGTGATGCCTGTGGCCCCTGGACACCCTGTGTCTCACACAGAGGGAGCTCCTGCAAGGATTTGAAAGTAAGTTTGAAAAATCAATTCAAAAATATGATCTATTGCACGGAATGAAGCTGTGGGGACAAGTGAGAGCAAAAGGATGGACATGATCATGCTACATTAAAAAACTGCACTAATTGCAGCTGCCTTCATGCTGTGACTGCCACCCTGAAACAGCTCTCTGCAAGTTTTATTGGGCAAAGGCTGAAATGTTATTTAGTTGTACAATAATGCCATAACTGTGCCACAGCCATAATTGTTGCCAGGTGGGTAAGAACAATTATTTGCATTAAATCCTGAGGACATACTTTAGGCAGCAGTTGCTCCTGCCATTGCTGGGTTTCAGCCCAATTCCTGATCCCAGATGCAGCTCTGGCAGAGGATGCACACACACATTTAGGGCTGGACTCTGTTCTGCTGTGGATGGACTGTGTGCTGGCCACATCACAGGATGCCCTACGAGTCAGATGGACCCAGCGGCAGCAAGAGAAACCAGAAAATCTTCCGGAGAGGAGAGGACGAGTGAAACTGTGTGCAACAACAGCAGGTGGGAAAAGGACAAGGTACAACTGAATCTGTATCCTTCGTGCACACCTCGAGCCCCGGCAAGCCGCTGATGCTCGGTAGGGCAGGCTCCCGGCGATCACCCAGTGCCCTCTGCTGACGCCAGACCGGAGCAGCCTCTTGATACCCAGAGGTATCAACCGAGTCGTTCAACAGAGATCCCGAGCTCTTAATTCTTCTGGCAGCACAAAACCACAACAATTCCCCTCTGGGAAAATGCTGGAAGCTGTCTGGCCTGTCCCTTCCCGCAGCTCCTGCGGGGATGCCCCGTGTCCTGCCCGTGCCTGCCCGCCCGAGTGCGCCTCGGAAACACCCGGCACTCAGCCTTGAGGGATGCTGTGGAAAAACACTCCGGGGAGACGGACTTCTGCACCACATCGTGTGTTAAGGGGTGATCCTCCTGTGCCAGAGGGTATTTCTGTGTCCGTGTGTCCCTGTGTCCGTATGTCCGTGTGCGGGGGGTGCTCACGATCTCCTTCGCCTTCCCAGCAGATTCTTGCCTGGTCTCGGTGCCCTCTAGTGTTGTGAACACTCCAAAATGTAAAAAAACCCTGTAAAACTGATCTCTTCTTCGGAATTCCTGGATTTTCTAACTCTTAATACACTAATTCTGTTAATTATGCAGCACAGTTACAATTTAACGGAGACAATGTGACCCTGGGAATATCAGATCATCACCACCGCCAGACACCTGAGAACACGGTTCTGTAAGCTGAAGCTAACATCTCTAGGGCCTCAGCCTGCAAACCACACCTAAATCTGCTGGCTGTACAGCCCTCTACCTGCAGCCATCCCTGCATCTGGGATTAGAACAGATGTTCTCCTGGCTGTCACTGCGAGGTGCTGACTGAGCTGGGAAAAAATCCACCTCAGCAGCATCTGGCCCCAACAGACAGGGACTGGGATTAGAGCAGGACTGCCTGGTTTGGTCTCAGACACAGAGCTGGTGGGCTCAGGCTGGTCAGAGCAGGGTGGCTTCACAGGACCTCAGTGAGGACCACCACAAACCAGCCACAAATTATCACTAACCAACCACAAACCACTACAAACTATCACAAACTACCACCAACCACTACAAACTATCACAAACTACCACTAACCACTACAAACTATCACTAACCAACCACTAACCACCCACAAACCACCACTAATCACCACAAACTAGCACTAACCACCACAAACTATCACAAACTACCACAAACCACTACAAACTATCACTAACCATCATAAACTATCACTAACCAACTGCTAACTACCCATGAACCACCACTAACCACCATAAACTATCACTAACCACTACAAACTATCACTAACCATCACTAACCACCCACAAACCACCAACAACCACTACAAACTATCACCAGCCACTAACAACTACGA
>NC_031772.1:6337957-6341240 GCF_001522545.3 Parus major
CCATCACAAACCACAACTAACCAACCACAAACCACCATTAACCAAGCACAAATCACCACAAACTATCACTAACCACCACTACTAACCACAAACCAACACAAGCTATTACTAACCACCACAAACCACTACAAACTATCACTAACCACCATAAACTATCATTAACCAACCGCTGACTACCACCACAAACCACCACTAACCACCACAAACTGTCACTAACCACTACAAACTATCACTAACCACCCACAAACCACCACCAAGCACTAACAACTACAGACTATCTCTAACCAACCACAAAACTATCACTAACCACCACTACTAACCACAAACCACCACAAACTATCACTAACCAACCACAAACCACCACTAACCAATCACAAACCACCACTAACCAAGCACATATTACCATTAACCAAGCACAAACCACCATTAACCAAGCACATATCACCATTAACCAAGCACAAACTACCACTAACCAAGCACAAACCACCACAAACTACCACTAACCACCACTACTAACCACAAACCAACCACAAACCACCACTAACCAAGCACATATCACCATTAACCAAGCACAAACCACCACAAACTACCACTAACCACCACTACTAACCACAAACCAACCACAAACCACCACTAACCAAGCACAAATCACCACTAACCAAGCACAAATCACCACTAACCAAGCACAAACCACCATTAACCAAGCACAAATCACCATTAACCAAGCACAAACCACCGCAAACTACCACTAACCACCACTACTAACCACAAACCAAGCACAANCAAACTACCACTAACCACCACTACTAACCACAAACCAAGCACAAACCACCAAGCACACCCCGCACCAGCTCTGAGCGGGGCAGCTGTGCCCGTGCCCACCCAGCAGCGGGGCGCTCTGCGGGCACAGCCCTGGCTCTGCTGCAATGGGCTTGGAGCAGAAATCAGCTCTGCAGGCGCTGCCTGCGGCCGGGACTGTGCTCAGAGAGCCTCTCCGGTGCCAGGTTCCCGCAGGGCAGCCGCTGCTGTGTCTGTCCCACCGCGGGAGCCCCCCCGTCCCGTGGCCGTGGGTGATGCAATGAGGAGATTGCATCAGACTGAGCCCGTGTGAGCGATGGAATCATCCTCACCGCCCAGAACGGCTCTGCCGAGCTCCCCTCCCCTGCGAGGTTACTCACTGAGCGGCTGAAGAACCGGGATGAGAAATCCCACCAGGTAGTGGGGGAGCAGCGGGAGAGAGCGCAGCTCCCACGGGGAGAGGCTGAGGGAGCTGGAAAGGGGCTCAGCCTGGAGAAAAGGAGGCTCAGGGGGACCTTGTGGCTCTGCACAACTCCCTGGAGGGATCGGGCTCTGCTCCCAGGGAACAGGGTCGGGATGAGAGGAAACGGCCCCAAGTCGCACCACTGGAGGTTCAGGCTGAATATGAGGGAAAACTTCCCTGAAAAGTGGTCAGACACAGGTTGCCCAAGGCACTGATGGAGTCACCATCCCTGGGAGGTGTCCAAAAGGAGCGTGGTGTGGCACCTTTAGGCAGCCATTCACATTGTTTAGTGTGAACACTGCACGTGCTGGCTTAATATTTGGACTTGATGTTCTTAAAGGTCTTTTTGAACCATAATAATTTTGTGAAGTTGACTAGTTAATAGAATTCATTATTTAATTATTTAACTATTTAACAGATTTAATTTCTTTAAAGCCTTTCAGTTATTCCAGTTTGACCATCTGGCTTCTGTTGAAGCTGCTCCTCAATGACAGTGGGGAGCTGAGGAGAGATCTCAAAAGCATTAGCTGGAATGAGAGCCCTTGAAGTTTGAAAGGAAAGAGAGAGAAATGGGGTCTATTCCCCAAAATAACAGGTTTAAAACCCAAACACTGTTCAGGTATTCATCCTGGCACAGCAACCAGTATGGCCCAGGGCACAGAAACGCACAGCACTGACTGCCCATGCTGCCCCTCCACGAGGCTGGGAAGGCAGCAGGGTCCTGTCGTGGGCCTGGGTCGGGACTGAGGAGCAGCAGTTTGGGGACATGGCACTGAAGGGGAGCGCTGAGGGCTGTCATGGGGAGAGTTAACTCCGGTTGAGGAGGTTCAGTTCCACACACCAGCTTGGTTCACGCTGCGGTAGAGTCAGATATTGCACGGCAATCTTGGGATACCTCCGGCGCGGCTCCCCAGAACCACCCGGACGGAGGGGGGCTCACGGCTGGCACAGTTAATGCTGAGCCTGGAGAAGCCGCGTGTCCTGGGCACGGCCATGCCCGGTGTGTGCTGCCCAAACGACACACACAGAGCACACACAGCACACGGTGCACACACACACCACACACACACACGCTGCACACACAGCACACGGTGCACACACACACAGCACACGGTGCACACACACACAGCACACGGTGCACACACACACAGCACACGGTGCACACACACACAGCACACGGTGCACACACCCCGTGCGAGGCACAGCCGCCACTTTTTTCCTTTCTGGTGCGTGTTCCCCCACGGCTGCAGAGGGACGGCCGGGCCCAGGGCTCCTTCAGCCTCCACCTGAGCTGCCGGACAGCCTCAGGTCCCGCAAACCCGAGGGTTCTCTAGTGTCACACCCCGGCGGGTGACAGCGAGCTGTCCCAGCCTGCGCTCGACGCTGAGCTCCGGCCCCGCCGCCCCCGGGCCCGCCCCGGCGGCGCCGCCGCCAATGGGGGCTGCGGGGCGGGACGCGGGGCACTCCCGCTGCCCGGGCCGGGACGGGCTTCGAGCCGCTCCGCTCCACGCGGGGCAGCCGAGTCACTGCCGGTGCGGTGCCGGTCCGGGTTCGGGTCCGGGTCCGGGTCCGCGCCGTCTCTGCCGGTCCCGCCGCTCTGCCGGTCCCGCTCCGCGCCGTGCTGCCGGCACCGGGACCCAGGTAAGCCGCGGGGGTCGCGCACCTGCCCGCCCGCTCTCGGCGGTGCCGGTTCTCCCCGGTGCCGGTGTCACCGCCGGGCCGAGGCGGTTGCGGGTCGGGGGCACCGGCGGGCCCTGCGGCGGGTCCCGCTCCCGACAGCGATACACGTGGGCTGCAGCCGGCTCCGCGATCACCTCCGAACGCCGGCGGTACCGGGCCGGGCGGCACCGGGACGATGGCTGGGTGGGACGGGAGATGCGGAGACCGGAGCCAGGGTCCCGGCGGGTGCCGGGCGGGTGATGCGGGGCGGCCGCGCCGCGGCGGAGCTCCTGGCCGGGATGTGCCCGGGCATATCCCGGAGCGCCGCCGCCTTCCCCGAGCTGGCGGCGGGGGGCGCCGGCG
>NC_031772.1:6341485-6354706 GCF_001522545.3 Parus major
CAGCCTCGCCTCGCCTGCTTTTCCAGAAACGAGCAGCTGCCACATGCGGGGCTCGCTAGCTTTAGGTCGCGCATTAGGAATAAGTTCTTCCCAAAAAAAATTCTTGCCCCGCCACAGGCCGCGGTGAAGTCACCGACTGGGGGGATTAATGGACGTGTGGATGTGGCGCCTGGGGACGTGGGTTAGTGGTGGCCTTAGCAGTGCTGGGGGAACAGTTGGACTCCATGGTCTCAGAGAGCTTTCACGGCTTCGGCGGTTCTCTGATTATTGCAGGAAGATGGTGAAAGTTACTGAGAATTAGATGTGGGGCAAAAAAACAGATAGAAATCCAGAGTTTTATGCAAGTTGATAGGAGCTTTAGGGGTGTTACTTGAGATATCTGTTAAGGCAGAGTGTGGGTTTCCAAAGTGGGCAGCCCTAAGTTGGCAAAAATCACTGGAAAGTGGGTATTTTGCCCTGGGGACTCGTGTTGTGCAGGAGTGAGAGTGTGAGAGCAGCTCGGAGCACTTCCTCTCCCATCCGAGCACACGGTGCTTTCACTTACAGCAAACACAAGCCACTCCAGATAAAACAATTAGTGGGCAATTGTGTGTGCAGAATCTCCAGTTGGGAAACCTGCTGATTTTTTAGCCACATGGAAAGCCTCAGATTCCACTTTTTTTCCTCTTTTTTTGCTTATGTGAGAAGCACTTTGCCCAGAGGAGTCCCACTGCTGCAGAGGTTCTCCCAGCACGGTTTGTAGCACAAGGAGGTGAGGAGACACTGCCTGGACCAGAGTGAGGGAATGGCTGAGCAGGAGACTGGAACTGACTGTGGCCAACCATGAAGCATGCACTCATATTTTCCAGATAGCATTTTTTCCCCCCTGCCTTTCAATTGCAGTTCTTATTTAGGATTTCAGCTCTCTGTTCTTAGGTTCCAATGTATACAAGTGTCTCATCTTGAGGCATAGTGCTGCCTGGCTGTGCCAGTCAGTCCTGTAGCAGAGTAGAAATCTGTAATGTGTGTGCTGGCTCACGTGGTGACAGGGAAGAGCCACTGCTGGGGTGGTGGGTGGGTGTCTGAGCCCCTGAGGGTGGCTCTGGGCACCTCCTGTCCCAGGCAAGCAGAGACCCATGGCTGGAGGGACAGGGTTTGTGGCTGGGATGGGAAGCAGCCCACCCCATCTCCTCCTGTCCTGCCTGCTTCCCTGCCAGCCCTCCCTGCCCCAGTACCTGCTGGGCAGATGGAGAGAATCAGCAGCCCTGAAGGTTTCACTGACCACTTTCATTTTCTACCTTTTCACTTACTATTTTCCTCACTCTTGTTTTTCTCCCAGAATCCTTTAGCTGCACACAAAAGAAATAGATTGGACTCCAATACTAATTTTTTGAAAGTCTAATTTTGTTTTGAAAATTACACTTTCATAGAGAAATGACAATGGCTGAGCTGTAGTGTTGTCACAGGGTGGATAAACTGCAGCTCACGCTGTGGCACTGCTGGAACCATTTCATCTCATGCAGTGAAAACTCATTCAGGAGCTCATGGTTTTGGTATCTTAAGGGCTGATACAGTGGGGAACCTATTCTGCTTTCCTGTTCAGGCAGGATGTCTCTTTAAGAGAATAAAAGAGTTCTTTAACAAATTAATTATGTTTTTAAGTTGGATATCATGTTTCTGGGACTGATGGCAGGGAGGTTCTTCTTTCCCTCAGCCTCTAAGTACATTGCTACTGTGTCCCAAGTATACTCATTGTTACTGTGTGTTCTTTATATTCCCTTGTGCCAGAGCTCTGGCAGTCTCAGGGAGACTCCCATGTGGGTCCCAAAGAAGTGGGAGTTGTTTGTTTTGGCTTTTCCTTTAGCCTCAGTAAGACCAGCTGGTGATCCAAGGTTGCTGCCATAGCAGGGCAGCATCAGGTGGTTTAGGTGTGTTCTCCATGTACAGATCAAATGTCTTGGGTCTGCTGGTGTTGAAATAAGAAGTACAAAGATCCCCCATCTCTGAATTTCATGCCAGATATTCAACAAAATGTTGAGCAGCAGCAGACCTGCCTGGCACATGGGGTATGGCTGCCTCCTCCATCCTGAGTGATTCCATCATCCTGGCAGACGTCCTTGTGCTTGGAGCAGCTCTGACACAGGATTCCTTTGGCCTGTGTAACTTTCTGTATTTGGCAAACTGCTTTAAACCGGGTTCTTGAGGGGAGGGGGCTTTGAGGGCATTGTCTCAGCTTCAGGCCCTTTGAAAGGCTGGGAGATCCTGTAAATAGATGAGGAAAAGTGGAAAAGTTCTGTTCAGAGGACAGTTTCACCAAAAACCCTGCTGGTTTGGGGTTTTTTTTTTTGTTTTGTTTTGTTGAGGTTTTTTTCACCAGTGCCTTTTTCCTTGTATTACAGCACTTTAGAGAGCAAGTAAAAATCAGCCCCTTGCTTTCCATATTCTCCATATTCTGGTATCTGGGCTCCTTTCCTGTTGCCTGCAATTCTGTTTCATTCATCTTGTGCTGTTATTTAGGGGCAAAAGCCTGAAGCAAACTCCAGAACAGAGCATCAGCAGTGCAGAGGCACCTGCTGCCAGGGGTGAGCAGGGCTGTGAGTCCTGAACTCACCCAGAGGCTGGGCTCAGGCCCCTGAGCAGCTGGGTGACTCCTGCCCGGTGTGCCAGCCCTTCAAAGGACATGTGTGTCACTCATCTGGGACCTGGCTTTCCTCTTTTTATTCTCCCTCCTGCATTCAACCTGTAGCTGAACCCTGACACCAAACCCTGTGCACCTCCTGGGGCGGTGACACTGGGCTCCCTTTTCACCACCTTCTGAGATGGTGACAAATCTTCTATTTAATGGTGTCAGGAACCTTTATGCTAGTTATAAGCTGTGCCCACGCCCCTCCCGAGGTGCTTGCAGGACAGATTTAGTCCCTTCAGCTCCTCCTGTCCCCGTGGATCTGGCTGCTGATCCCTGTATCAGCCCATGTGCTGCGAGCAGGAGCTACGTGAGGGTGACTCATGCGCTGTGCTGGTCTGGGCAGACCTCATCTCCCATGAATCCCGGCCCTCCAGAGCCGGGGGAGCCCAGCCAAGTGTCTGCTTCCAAAAGGCAACAGCAAGGGAGTGGTGGGATTAGGCAGAGGAGGCAGAAAAAGCCTGCAGAGGAATGCTGCTGTGGGAGGGGAAGGAGCTGTGGCAGGAGATGCTGGGGGTCCTGTAGATGATCCCCTCTGCTGCAAGAGCCTTGCAGGGGCCAGACATCTGGCCAAGCTTCCCTCCTAGGGAGCAGCTCTGGTTGAAGTGCCAGGTTCTTCTGGGCAGTTCAGGGTGGTGCCTTCCAAAAGGTGTTCACTATTCCTGATGGGTGTTGAGAACTTGCTCCCAAGGCAGCTTGAACAGTTTTTCTCCTGATTTTCTGCACATGGTATTAGGAAAAGCAGAGTGGAGATTGGTCTAGTGAAAGTGGATTTTATTCCATGTCAACATGAGAAGAACCCATCTAGAATCTGCAGAAATAATCAGGGAGCTCCAAAACTCAAAATAAATTGCTCAGTTTTGCAACTTCAGTCTGAACTCCTTGCCCTGATCAAGATGCTGGTCCTGTGCTGCCCTTTGAGCCATCCTTTCTGACAGTGTAGCCCTGTGGCTCCTGGGCTGGTTCTGTTGTTCTGCTGAGCCATTAATGCACCTCAGGAAGGCTCTGGAGGGTGTTTCAGAGGGAGGTGAGAGCTGTTCTGCTGGTCCTCCGAGCAATGCCATGCAGAGCTGAAACGTGCATGGAGCAAGAGCCTGAGTGACTGCACAGCTCCAGGGTGGAGCAGCAGGGCCACAGGGGTGTCTGTGTGTGTGTGTCCCCTTCTGCTGGGGACACAGCAGGGCCACAGGGGTGTGTGTGTGTCCCTTTCTGCTGGGGGTGCAGGGTGTGTGTGGGACAGTGTGTCCTGCTCTGCCAGGGACACATCAGCCACCAGCATTTGGTGCTGTCACACCAATGCTGGATCCTGAAGGCTTTGCTGGGGCCAAGCTCTCTACTGATTGTCTCTGGTACCCAGAGCCACAGCTGGGGCTGGCAGAATCCACTGGTGACACGAGCAGTTAGTGGGTCAGTACTTCAGTACTGTGACTAAAATTTCATTTGCTGCATTGTGAAGCTGCAAGGTGGCAACAGAATGGGGAAGCTCATCACGAGCCTTGCTGGGAAGCCTGGAATGGATGGAGCCATGTGGAGGGAGCCAGGAATTACCTCCTGCCCAAGTCCCACCCATGGCGCTCAGCAGTGTCGGCTGCTGTCCTGGCCAGGTGGAGATGTCCACCCAGAGATGGGCACACTGATCATCCCAAATGTGTTAGGGCTGGCTTTGATCCCTCTGTCTTCCTCTCGTTCCCAAGCTCCCCTCTCCTCTTGAGCACAATGGCCTGCCAAGAGAGCGAGTACCTGGATGACCAGAAGAAATGTGTCCCCTGCAGAAAGTGCATGCCTGGGCAGGAGCTTTCCAAGGTAAATTGACTTCTCTGTTAGGAGCAGAAATCATCATGGGTGGCACAGCTGGGTTAATCCTCTGCCAGCCTCCCTTCAGAAAGATGATCTTAGGTCCCAGCATGTTGGGAAGAGCAGAAACTTGGTAGGATGGGATGGTGGATTATTTCACTTACCCTGGTAGAAGGGTGAGACAATGGAAGCAGGAGATGGTGGGGGATTTAAGACAGCACAAGAAGCAACTTGATTTCCTTTTTTTTACTGGTAGAAGTCAAAATTTCCCCTGGTCTGTAGCCCTGAGCAAGGTCACACTGCCTGGCTGGGCTGTGCATGGGTGGGTGCCAGCAGGACACTGCTGCAGGGGGTCCCAGCCTGGCCTCAGGGGTGGGAGGTTTGGAATGATGGGAGGCAGCAGGGTTCCTCTGGTGGTGCCTCCTGGGCCGTGGTGCTGCTGGAGCTTTCCAAAACCCAAAGCACACCAGTGGGCCCCAGCTGGGCAGCAGACAAGGTCCCCCATTGTCTCCTGGGGACTGCACTGGTGGCAGCTGCTCTCAGCTGGGTTCTGAAGAACATGAGCTGTAGCCCTGCCACCCTTTGCCCGCAAAGAGGGGACACTGTTTCCCTCAGTTCCTTTTGGAACCCACGGTGACCCCTCACCACAGCCATGCCCCCAACCTCGTGCCTTGCAGGACTGCGGCGACGGCAGCGGCGGGGACGCGCAGTGCGTGGCCTGCCCACCCAGGAAGTTCAAGGACCGCTGGGGACATCACGGCTGCAAGCCCTGCCTGTCCTGTGCCCTCATCAACCGCCTCCAGAAGTCCAACTGCACAGCCACGGCCGACGCTGTCTGCGGGGAGTGCCTGCCGGGGTGAGCGGGGCACAGCCACCACAGCCACACCTGGGGACAGACAGCGAGGGGCTGGGCAGAGGGGGCTTCACCTGAGCCCCCCATGGTCCCACGTGGGACCTGAGAGGAGCCTGGTGACCCAGTGATGCCTCTGTGAGGACACTGGTAATGACATGGAAGTCAGACCCATCTGGTGGGTCCCATCGTAGCTCCAGAGAAGGGAACCTGAAGGCTCCCGTAAACGATCTGTGAAAGAGAACTTCCAGACTCTTGGTGTTCTGTGGACACCAGGGTGGCTGATCTATGGAAGATGGAGGGTTGTAGACCACTGTGGTTTGTAGTCCCTAAGAGGGGGTTTAAGGGGTGACTGAAATGAAGTGTCTGTGTTCAGGCAGCCTGTACCAAACCCAGGTGCTGCAGACACCGCTGGCCAGTGGTGGGCCTGGGACAGGAGTGAGTCAGGGCTCCAGTGTATGAGCCTCTTCTCACTCAGAGCTGTAGCTGGGGTGTTCCCAGCCCTGTGGGGAGCCATTAATCATTAAAATCCACTTCAGCAGACACAGGGGTGAGAGTGCTGTTACAAAGATGTCGCTTCTTGACAAATGTCTCGACATGAACGAGTAGGTGCAGTGTGGTTCTAGCCAGTGAATGAGAGCCCTGCTGCTCCTGTTTGTTGCCAGCCAGGCAGGAGTGCAGGGTCAGCTGTCCCCCTCTGCTGTGGGGTGGGTGGCACAGCTGGCTGCACAGGCAGGGTGGTGGGAGCTCACTGGGGACCAGGCTGAGCCTGTCTGCTCTGTTGGCAGGTTTTACAGGAAGGCACGGATCAGCGGGCAGCTGGAGTGGGAGTGCATTCCCTGCACCAAGCAGACGCCATCCTCCGAGCCGCAGTGTAGGTGCCCCCATGCTGGTGGGCTCGGGGCAGGTGATGTGGGCACAGGGGAGCCTCAGCCCTGCTGGAGGAGGCACAGTCATGGCATGTGACATGGGATGGGCAGGGAAGGGGTGGTCCAAACCTCGGAGTTTGGCTCCAGCATTTTGTGGATTATGTTTGCAGGCCGGTCCAGAACAAACCTGGTGAAGGTCGCTGTCCCTACTGTACCACCACAGGACACAGCCCTTCTTGCTCTGACCAGCAGTGCCCTGGTCATCATCGTCTTGGTGCTTCTGGCACTTTCCATCATCTACTGCAAGCGATTCTGGAAAAGCCAGTGCCAGAGAGGTGAGTTGGTGCTCTCCTCCTTGCTGTGCCATTCACCTGTGCCCATGGCCCCTTCTTGCTGGGTAGAGCATTGCAGCTTTCACAGCACAGTGACCCAGCTGTTCCTCAGCCCATACAGAGCAGGCACCTCATCCTGCTTCTCATGCCTGCAGGACCTCTGCTGTGCTTTACGTGCTCAGTGTCACAGAGGAGCCTCCCTCCTTCCTAGGGCCATCAGGTGGAGGAGGCCATTTCACAGAGCTGCCAATCCTCCCTTCTGAGGTGTTTCTGTTTGGTTGCTCTTTGCTGCAGAATGAAGAGGGCTGTAGGTTTGGTGGCCAGGGTTGGGGCAGGATGGCATCCAGCAGCATGCCAGGGAGCTGCTGGGCTCCCAGCTCCTCGCTGGCAGACATACCACAGGGCTGAGGACATGCTAGGGAAGCGAGCCAAACCTCTGCTCAGGCTGTTTCTCCTCTACCCTCCAAGTCTTCCTGAGGACACAGAACTTCTCGGGCCAGCGAGCAACGTTCCCGACTGCAGCCACACCCGGCAGGTTCCTGTGTGAGGAGCAGATGTCTGGACCCTGCTGCCTGGGTGTGAAGAATTTGAGCCCTTGCTACAGGCAGGCAGAAGGTACCAGCTCTTGCTGCCTTCCCTGGGGAGGGGAGGGTGGTGCTGGGCTCCAGCTCACATGGTCCCAGGATGAGATGCCTTTAGGCAGAAGGATGGAGCTGGATGTTGAGCTTCACTGATCCATGCTGGTTTCTGATTCCAGGCCCCGTGGAAGCGGTGCAGTTCATTTCGGATGGGGAAGCCGTGGGTCTCCAGCTCCCCTCTCTCCAGCCAGAGATGGACTTGCCACCAGCCACTGCAGTCAGCACTGCCTCCAAGGCCCAGCTGGGCAGGAGCCTCCTGGAAAGCCAGCCCCTCATCCGAACCTCGGGCCACGGTGACTGCCTGGACGGGGTCCTGCCGCCCCCCACCCCCAGGCAGGGCCGGCCGGCCCCGCTCTCCTCCTGCGCCTCCGAGATGCAGCACAAGTGGCCACATGCACCCGTGGAGTGCACTGAGCTGGACCTCCAGAAGTTCTCCACCCAGGCGGAGTTTGTGGGCGGTGAGCGGCTGGAGGATGCAGCAAGCCGGGCGATGAAGAGGATTCCAGCAGAAAGCGGTGCTGTGGTGCAGGAGGGGGCTCATCACTTGCCCATGGTCGAAATCCCACCTGGGGAGCAGCCGGTGAGTTCCTCCAGCCTCATCACTCCTCAGAACTGCTGCCAGTTGCCCAAGGCTCAGGCACAGAGGCTGGGCTCAACACAGGGGTAGGAACATGGACTGAGTTACGTTCATATAGGGTGGTAAGGCTGGAGGGACCATTCCCTGAGCCCCTCTGACAGCCCTGGGAGCAGAGCCAGGTGTTGCTGTTCTCAGTAGACTGCCACCAACCTTGGGGTCTTTGTCTCGCCAGGTGGATGATGCCCAGAGCCTGGTGACTCAGATCAGCAGCACGGCCAAAGGTAAGGGGCCTTCCAGTCTCACCTCTGTACTCCAAGTATGGGCATATCAGAGGCAGGTTCTTGGAAGGGAGCTCCTCCAGAAGCCCACCATGTCCCCACCAGGGACTTACCTGACTTGTGGCCTTTGGTGCTGCTCCACAGGGTATAATTTCTGTGATACTGCCTGGAGTGGCCTGTGGGCAGGTGGCCCAGCTGGTCACCTGTTACCAGCTTCCCCAGGACTGAGCCAGCTCCATGTTGCTGAGCTCCAAAAGTGATGTTGGAGGAAATACCTGCCCTGGAAGGGTGGTCTTTCACGTGCTCATCAGGGGCTGAGGCTGGCTGTTCTCTTTGCCCTTATTCTGTTTGGGTAGGGTGAGTACTAACCCAGCTTCGCTGTGTTGCTGCCCCCAGGTCTCCCCATAGCAGAGCTGCCCCATTCCTTGGTGCAGTCGCTTGCCTTCTTGTTGGACCCTTCCTTGAACGGTGTGAAGAACTTCAGCCACGTGGCACTGGAGCTGGGACTCATGCCCCAGTTGCTGGGACGGATTTCGGGGTTCGAGCAGCTGGTCACACACTTCACCTACGCGGGAGCCGCCGTCACCGTCCCGCTGCTGGCGCAGGCACTGCAGCGGCTCCAGCGCTTTGACGCCTTGCTCCTGCTCTGCGACCACTTCACACTCAGCCCCACGCCGGACCGCCAGCACTAGAGGACAGAGGGGGACAGAGGAAGCTGCATGCACTCATGTGAGAGAGGACCTGGTGGCCTGCAGTCACATAACCTCCCTGGTGTGCATGGCAGGAGCACACAGAGGTGGTCTTTGCATCGCGGAATGGAAGGACACAACAGGGCCATCTCTGCACAGGGGTTCCAGGAAGCACAGCTGTGCCTTTTCCCTGCTCCTGGGGGAGGGTTTACTCAGGCCCCTCCAGAGGCTGTTTTTCTCTGGCTGTGACACCCTTGCCTGTCAGTCACTATGCTGCCTGTGCTGTGGTGCTCTGGCTCTGCAGCGAGCCCTCTCCTGCCCCACTGTTGCCACAGGGCTCCCTCAGCCATGGGGCTCAGTCTTTGTGGGCAGTGTCCTCCTATGGACCCAGCCATCATCTCCCTTCCATTCCAGCTTTCCCATCCTTCCTCTGGCCCATGCTCTGCTTTCCTGGGTGCCAGTTGCCATTTTCTGTTTACTTTTCAGTTGCTTCTCTCCCTCTGTGTTGCAATTTCCTTGGCAGAAGACCTGGCCATGGCTGATGTGCCAGGCTCCAGCCTTTGTCTCTCTGTGCCACCCTGGCACCTTCCGCTCATGTTCATTTGTAGTGCAGTGTAGCATCCTGGCACAAGTTTCAGACAGGTTCCCAAGATGAGCTGATGTAAATCCTCGTTGGGCTGTGGCTGTGGCCATGGGCAGGTGCAGGCTCACCCCAGCCTCGTGGCTGTTCCCTGCCCATCACCTCCAAAGCTTCACAAACCGCCTGTGGTGGCACAGGGTGTCAGGGGCAGGGACACTGTGCCAAGGGTGGCAGCTAGAGCTGAAGCCGTGACTGGTCACAAGCAGCAGTGGCGTTCCTGTGCCAGCACAGCAGGAGCTCCTCCAGAAGCTCCTCCTCTTTTAAAATAATATTTTTCTTTTTTTTTTCCTGCCTAAAAATGGCCAGATTTCTCATTCCTGGGAGCTGCTGCTGGGAAGGGGGAGCACCCTTCTGCTTGGTATTTCATCCTGGGGGGATTTGTCATAACTTGCCACAGTCTTGCTGTCACCGCTCACCCTGATTTCGGTGTTGTGCCTGAGCCTGGGGGCTGCAGGCAGCTGGGCTGTTCTCGGTCTGCCCTGGCCACTGGGGCTCTGCTGGTGGCCCTGGGCAGGAGCGGGGGCTGCAGGACACGTTCCTGAGCGGGGCACAGCGCTGCGGGGGCGGCCAGGCACGCAGGCGGCTCCTGCCGGGGTCACGGGCAGAGCAGCTGCCGGCGGGGCTGCGGCGGTGGCTCAGAGCCCAGCACCACCGACAGGGCTGAGGCTTCAGTCCCTCTACGGGCCATTCCCTTAGGAGTTAGACTGCATGATCTTTGTGGTCTCTTCCAGCTCAGGAAGTGAGTGTGGTGTCACCCTAGCTGTCCCGAGACTCCCAGACAGCATCGCTGGGGCTCTGCCTCCGTTGCTTTGTTCCTCGCTGCCATGGAGTGCTTTCTGCTGTCCTGCCTGTCACCGGGGTCTCAGGCCCGTGGTGTGGTGGTCACCAGCAAGTGGCACTGTTACCCCACTGCCTGCTGCCCCCACCCAGGCCCCTGGGCTGAGCCCACAGAATTCTCCTTTATCTGACCACAGTACCTGAAAGAAGGGGGTGCCCTTCCAGGAAGACAGACCTCCCCCCCAGCCCAGGTAATAACAGCTGCTGGTGTTTCCTTTCCCTGTTTAAAGATGTTGGGGCTTGAGCACGCCCAGGGTGTGCTCAGATAAGTGAAGTCATGGGCAGTTTGAGCTGGACCTGGCACCTCCCCTCACTGCTTGTTTCTTCCACAGTCAAGGTCATTTTACTGCTCTTTGCTCCCCAAAACCCACAGCGTTGAACCTTGTTCCGTGTGGGGCCAGGATTAGTCAGACTCTTGCTGCACAATCGCTGTTAGGGAGCAGCCAGGAGTGTTGCTATAGCACACACAGCCTGGGGCCAGGGATTTCCTGTTTGAGGCTTTTCTGTGGCAGGGAGAGTGCTGGGTTTAATCACCTTACAAAATCCAATAAATATTTAATCCCTCTGTGGACATAGTCACTTCCAGTGGGAGGAAAATAACTTCACCCACTCCATCTGACTAAGAGCCTCCCTGCAGTTCAGCTTGCTGGCCCTGGCTTTGAAGCTGGAACTGGGCTGGGTGGGTTGTCCTGTGTGTTCCCGTGTCACCAGTGCCACCAGCATGTGGTCACTTGGGACAGCCAGGCAGGATGGCAGAGCCAGCCTGCTCCTGTCACATGGCAGTGTCAGGAGCAAGAGGTGAGCAGGAAGGGTTGTTAAATTAGAGCTGTGGATAGCAGGGACATGTCACAGGTGTGTGCTGCAAATCTCTTCACATGCTGTGCAGCTCCATCGGTGTGCCAGGGTGGGACTCTGGGCCAAGCAAACAGAGTGAGGCTTTAGTTCATTTGTTTGAAGATTTTCCTCACTTTTATAAAGAAATCAACCCCTTTTCCTTCATATCTTTTAAGGTAAACTTATATTTCAATTGTTTGATATCTGAGCAATATTGCAGTCAAAACTTAACCCCTGCCTTGAGGGTGCAGCGCTGTGCTGTGTGTGGGTCTGAGCCACGCCATACAGGGTGTGTAGGGTGGTGTGTGCCATGCCACAGCTCCTGCCCCTCAGGAGGCTGTGCCACAGGGTGTGCTGCCTCAGCATTGCTTGCCAGGGACTGGTTTTATGTGTTTGAGCTGTTGTGGCTCCCCCACAGAGCCTCACGTCAGTGCAGGTCGCACTGGTGGTGCTCCAGCAGGGCTGGGCACTGCACAAGAGCATTGCAGGACGTGGCTGTGAGGCTCCCCCAGCTCCCAGCCAAGGGCTGCTCCCCACTCTCACTGTGCTCGTGGCAGGCACCTTCCTTCAGCTGTGGTGACAAAGCCAGCTGTGTTTACAAGGGCCAAGAGTTCAACAGGTAGCCTTTAGCCCACCCTAAGACCCTTTGGCCAGGCTGCCTCCAGCCCAGCCAGTGCCCTCAGGGATCCATGAGAGCCTTGAAAACCAGGATAATGCCATGACTGGGGCATCAGAGCCACGGTGATCCCTGAGCAGGGAACTGCTTCAGTGGGGAACCAATGGACTTGATACTTGACTTTTACTTTTTAATAGTATTTTCAACATTACACATGAAATGTAAGGGAGGGAAATTCCTGTAGTGCTGGATCTCATGCCACAGCCTCAGGAAGCCATTTGTGCCAAGCTGGTATGGCTCAGAGAGGTGAAAGAAATCAAATAACTGCATCTGTGCAAACTTGAGCTAGGACTGAGCAGTGGAAACACTCCAGTGCAATGGAGTTATTTTTTTACAAGTGATTGGTTTCCACACCACTCTTGCCTGGAAGTCTGATTTGCAGAGGAATTTGTATGATAAGTTTAAATCCAGCCCTGTTCTGGGAAGCTCTTAAGCATAGACTTAAAATAGGCACATACTTCACTGTTGTTAAAGTGTTTATTCTGGTAAACAATTGGTGAACATCCCTCGGGTACTGTTCCTGAACAGGGGGCTCATGAGAGCTGTCCCTCCAATGTGCTTTTAACAGAAATGGGCAATACTGAAGAAACCTTGGTGTTACTGATCTGGGCACACTTCTTGAAAGAGTCTGCAGGTTCTGGGGGGAGATCGCATCTCTGTGCTGGATTATTTAATACTTCAGACTCTGGTGCTTTTCAGAAAAAATAATCACTACATTTCTGTAGCCACGGTTTACCCAAGGGAATACGTGTTGTTTTTTTATGGTAGATGTTATTTTTCTTTAAGGTTATGAATAGGTTATTTATATTTTTGTAAATTCTGTGCTGTTACCGTTGGAATTCTTCTGTAGCATTGTTACTGTTGGGTTTGGGGTGTTGTTTGTGTTCAAATCAAGCAGAAGTTGAAGCTCCTACCCCCTTTTAATGGAAGGGGGTTGGTCCCTCACATTCCTCCAGACCTGGTGCTCTTGAGTGATGTGTGTTTGTAGTTCAATAAACTTTGGAGCCAGACATGGTGACGCTTGGTGAGTTTTGCTTCCTCTCCCCATTGCTGTGGGCCCCCTGCCCACCTGCTGGGCCCTGGCTGGCAGGGCAGGCAGCGCTTCCCTGAGAGATGCTGCAGCAGCCGGGGTCAGCAGCCTCATCCCTGGTGTGGGGACAGGCACGAGGGGCTGCAGTGGGTGGTGCTGGATGGGGGGGCATGGTCCTGTCCCCTCAGGGCCCCCCAGAGCGCCTGCCCCCCACCACAGGCATCAGCTTTGGTTTTTACGTGGGTTTAACATTCCTCATAGTGGCCAAGTCTCAGGTGTGGTTCACTGCATGGCCTGGGGCCAGGGGAAGGCAGGGACCCTTAAACGATGCCCAAGGAACTCCCATTCCTGAAGCTTCTCTGAGGAACAGTTACTGTTTAAGCTCAGTAATTACAGGGCTCATTAAGCCTATTCATGCCCTTATGCTGGTATGTTTAAAATAATTATTAGCATGAAGGATGTTTTCTATTCTAATTAAAGCTATGATACTTGTGCAGACTCTGGCAGGCTCTAGG
>NC_031772.1:6354987-6378005 GCF_001522545.3 Parus major
GTGTGAGGATGCAGTGCTGCAGCTCATTCTGCGTGTGAGGATGCAGTGCTGTGGCTGCAGGCCTGGCTGCCTCTGTCATTCCACAGGACAACAGCTATGGACAGCACAGCCAGGGCCCAGAAGAACCACTCATCCACCACCAAACACAAAGCCATGGCAGTGGTGGGGGAACTCAGCATCCACAGCTTCCAAAGAAGCCTTTTCTGTGGAGGATGGTGTCTGGAGCCTGCTGTCACAGATGCTGTACGTGCTGCAGCCCAGGTGTTCTGAGAGTGCCCAATCTCCCCACAGTCTGCACAGGTTCAGTCTCAGTGTCCCTGCCTGCACCAGCCTGAGGCTGAAGGTGTGGGCAGGGTGCTGTGGCCCTCCTGTGGGTGACCTGAGCCCAAAGCTCTGTCTGTGCCTGTCACCTGGCTGAGGCCACTGCCTCTGCAGGAGAAGAGGGCCAGAAGTGTCCATTGGGAGATCAGCTTCCTTCATGCTTTTGGGATGGGATTCAACCTATGCCATGCCTTATTTTCGAGTGATTCCTGGCTCTGGGGTTGTAATCATCTGGACTCTGCATTCTCAGGTGGCTGGACACACTGCAGTAGGCAAAAGGGAGGTGGGTTTGGCCACACCTCGAGTTGTTCTTCTGAAGAACAGGGGAGCCCCTCCCATGCAGAGCAGACGCTCCCACCCAAGGCAGGAACTCCCAGTGATCAAGAGGTTTACACCCCCTCTGCTCCTCACCTCAGACCACTTGTGCTGTCTGGTCTTGCCTTGTTTTTGGCTGAAGCCCAAGGAGCGATGCTAAATCAATCGTGTTCTCTTCAAAGTGCTTGGGATTCTTGTACTCCAAGCTGGGATAAGAGTCAGCTCCTGTGAAGCAGAGCTGGCAGAGAAACACACATGCTCCATGTGAGCAGACAAGTGTGTGGCTGAGGACCTTGGTGGTCAGAGCAAGGCTGGAGCCACCTCAGCCACTCTTCCCAGAGAGGCTGGCAGCAGGTCAGGGTGCTGAGGTACCCGCTCCTTCCCTCAGCTGCCTCCAGCAGGAACATCTCCAGCTGGGATGCAGAGCTGTGTGAAGGCACTCACAGCTTGGCAAGCCTCCAGCTGCCAAGGGAATGCCAGGGAATTCTGTTTGGCCCACGAGACACACACACTGGGCCCTCTCCTGAGCTGTCTTTGGAACAGAAAGGCAGATGAGTGTCCTGCTGCCCCCAGCAGTCACAGATCACAATCCTGCTGAGACACATGCTCCTGACAGATGGGGTTTTGCTTTAAAGAGCTCAGGTGAAATGTGTGTGGTGTGGATACCTCACCTGCACGCCCTGAAATGAACCTGCAGAGGTGGGGACCTGTCCTTGTGCAGACAGGGACCCCTGAGCTGAGCTTGTCTCAGACCTGCTGGGGTGAGATTGCAGTCACATGAGGTCTTTGCATCCTTCTCACAGGAGACCCTGCTCGGAGGGCATGTCCTTCTCCCCATGAGCACTGAGAGGCAAAGGGGAGCTGCTGGAGGTGTTCCCACTAATGAAGGGTTCCGAGTGGGATCCTGCTTGGAACCAGGCTAATTAATGAGCCCTGTGTTAACAAGAACTCCATGGTCTACAGACAGTGGAGTCAGAGGAGCTTTCTAAGATCTCCCTTGTGTGCAGGTTCTGGAGGCACAGAGCAAGAGCTTTCACACTTGCACTTTTTACTAAAACCCTGTGCTTGCTCTGGGCTGAGGTGACCTGGATTAAGAACAGTGTTTTGTTAAAACACTGACTGAAATTCTGTAGTTACAGGGAGGGGGTGGCTGCCCTTTTCCGTGCAGGAGAAGGTAAGCACAAAGTCCTCAGGGGAGTCTGATCTGCAGCATTTAGTGAGAAAAGGGCAGGAATGACACCAACAGCTCTGGAATGCCTTGGCAAACAGCTTCCCTGCTTTCACACTTCATTTCCTTGTCTAACCCTAACCAGGAGGCTCACCAGTAAAGAAACCTTAAACACCTGCCCTCCATGTGCCCCTGGCCCCTGCACAGGGGCCGGGGGACAGGCAGATAAATTTCCATTGCTAAAACTGAAGACTGAAATTGGTTAGAGAGACATGAATTTCCTTACAGAAGTTCCTTTCCTTCTCCACTTTCCTTCCCCACAGGTGTTTTTTACTGTTTCTTCTTTACTGTTTCTCCTCTGATTTTCTCATTCTGTATTTCCCCCAGGCTTCCCCTGCCTGCTCAGTTCTTACCTCACTGTGTCTCTGCAGGACATGAGGGCAATCACAAGCAAAGGAAAACACATTTTGCAGCACATTATTGAATTGGATGTGTCTGCCAGGAGGCAGAAATCCATTGTTCTTCTGCCTTGCACACTCACCTTCCCAACCTGTCAGCTCACTCCCAGGGAGTGAAAAAGCAGCTGAAGAGGTTCACAGGGAATGTTTGGGGCACGGAGTTCAAGGCTGCTGGGTGGCCCTGCAGGGAGTGCCACTGTCACCCACAGCCTTGGTGGGCAAAAGAGCCACCAGACTCTGAGGAACTGGGCAGAATGCTTGGGGGAGCATCAATGAGAAAAAACCATCTCATCTAGGACCAAACTGTGAGCAGCATCCACAAAAAACAAAACAAAAAAAACCAAAACCCCAAAACAAAACAAAAAATACCCACCAAACCCACCTCATTCTTTTTATTGGCAGCAGATGTTGAATTTTTAAGGGGAAACAAATCCAGCTCCAATCCCAGAGCTCTGCTGGAGGCAAAGAAACACTGTCTTTGGGGACAACCTCATGCCAATAATTATTATTATCCTTCCAAAATACATTATTATCCCAAATGAAATTCCTATATTCCTGCCCTGAGCCCTGGTGGTAAATGAGGTTTTTGAGCCTGGCCAGCCTGTTTCTCTGTGACAATTAAAGGAAGCTGATAGGCTGGGTACTGGGCTGGTTTGCCTTCTAATGCAGCAGCACTAGGGATGGAATTTTAGCAAAAGAATAAAGTGTAAATAAAACCCATTAAATACATTTTCGCACACCCCCTCATTCTCCTCTGAGCTGGTTTGAAGGAATTACAGGATTACAAATAAATACCCCAATCAAGTGCAGTAGCAACAGGGCCAAGGTTCATAATTTCTCACCTCCTACAGTTAATGTGAAGACGCTGGAGCAAGGAGCACCCAATGCCCCAGGTCTGTGCCCTGGCCACCTCCAAAGTCAGAGAAGCCAGACGTGACCCCAGGCTGGGGCTCCCATCCTGCCCAGCCCAAGGATATCTCCATCGAGAGCAGGTGGGCTGGGAGCTGCTCTGCTCCACACCACGGCCTCACCCTGGTCCTGTCCCGAGGGTCTTCCCAAGGCATCAGCCCCACAGCCTCTGCCCCGGGTACCAACAGGGCTGTGCTCCTGCCCTGAGGCACCTGTGCCATGGAAAGGCATTAGAAAAGGCAGCTTGGAGTCCAGAGTGTGTGTGTGGACACAAACACATCAATACAGACAGAAAAGAAACAGGGCAAAGGCTCCTGTGCCCACTTTGTACGGGGAGGGGGAGCAGAGAATGTGTCAGCAACGCTCAACACTGCAGATAGGAAAACTTGTCCTACCTTCCCTCTCAATGCCTCCTTCCTTCACAGTGACCAGGAGAAACAAAGGCAAAACAAACAAATTGGCAACTTGGCTTCACAAAGAAGCTGAGAATTAGTCAAGTGGTGGAGATGTTCCCATTTACAGCTGAGATGCCTGAATATTTTGCTAAATATTCATGGTCTTTATTAGCTCTGTTAATCATAACAGCTCTCCTGAGAATGAACCTCCCTACACCCTGCCCTGCAAGCCATGCAAGACAGCAAAATACTTATATTCTCTCCTGAATGGAAGGCAAAGTAAGGCAAGTTAGTGCAATTCTGTTAAATAGAACACAGGGTGTGTCAAATCTAATAATGGGGGAAAAATGTATATCCTGCCATAGAAAAATGGACATAAAGAGGAAAGGGACACTGCATTAAAGACTTTATTTGGAGTGCAGCCATTGCCATCTCCATGAGGGAAGAGTCGGCATCAGTCACTGTTCGTCAGCACGAGCAACTGGTGCATTTAATTCCAGAGCAGGGTGGGAAATGGAGACAAACAGTTAAATAATTGAACTGTGAAGAGGAGTTCAGGAATGACAATGTACTGTGAAAGAAAAGCTGTAATGGTAAAAACTAAAACTTGATTCCTTTCCACCCTTTAGGAGAGACTTGGTTTATGAACCTGAATGTGAAAGGTGCAAGCAGTGTATCACAGTTCAGAAGCAAATTAAACTCTCCAAAATAGCCCAGAGCCACACAGCCTACTCTAACTCCCCACTGATGGAACTGTGGTGAATCCATCATGGAAACGATCCAGGCACTCCTTGTATTCTGAATTCTGACATGTTTGTCATGTATCACCAGTAAAAGGTCAAAATAAGCTGTGAAAAGAGAAGGAGCTGCAAAAGGTTAAGGCTATTGATTAATTGATCACTTAATTCCTGTGGAAAACTGCCTGAGGCAGGATGTGGCTGCAAAAAAAAACATTGCCTCAAAAATAGAAACAAAATCTGCTGCTCTGAAACTTGCTGCCATCATTTTTGTTAGGTATCATAAATTATCTCCTAACAGTACCCACAGTCTGGGCACCCTGGAATCACACTGATTGTGGTGTTCAGCTTGGCTCCAGGTGTGAGTTTGAAATGGAAATTACTTCTGCAGTGCTGTAGGAACAGCAAGAAACAGTCAAAATGAGGCTTTGAAAATTCCTGTAGCTGCTGTCAGCTACAAACAGCAACTGCAGGTCCCTGCAGAGTGGAAATCCTGGAGACAGGAGACCACCGAGGTGCCACAGGCTGCAGAACCCCGTATCAGATACAGATGTATGCAATGAAAGCATGTGGGAATGATATAGAGGATATAAACCTTTATGCTCTGAAGCCCCATTAACTGTAAATTAATAAGCAGGAATTCCACTAATGGGGACCCTCCCTGTGCTTGCCCCTTACGGTGTCCCATAAAGCAATTGGGTTTGTCTCCAGCAGATGCATTAGATGGTCCATTCATCTGATTTTATAAAGCAATTAGTCTGTTCTCATCTGCCAAGAAGACTTTTATGGGCCTGTCATGGAGAAGTCTCTTCAAGTGACAGACTATTGTGTTGTACAACCAGACCTGGCTCCTGCAGAGCTCAGCCTGTGGCTTGTGGGGGGGTTATTACTATTTTAATTTCCCTCTCATGTCTGGTTAAGTGACAGCTGCTCTCTACTTCTACAATTTGGCACTACTGAACTGGGCATCATCAGCCAGTGTGGGCTGCTGGGGGAGTGAAACATCAATCAAGGACCAAGCACATTAACTCAGCCCTTATTACCAGGGCAAATAACAAAATACCAGGGATGGGCAGAAGGGCAAGAGGTGCTTTTGCTTTGCTGCCTGTGGAGGCTCCATGTGGCCTCCCGAGGCAGGGCTGGCTCCAGCACAGCCCCCAGCACAGCACCCACACCCCTGCCTGCTCTGGGTCCCTCCTGCTCTCCCAGCACTGCTCAGAGCAGCCTTTGGGACCTGCTGCTGGCCCGTGCCCCATCCCATCAGGGACCCCAGAAACATTAGTCCTGCTGCAGTGCAGAAACCTGACATCACAGCACAGCTGGGCAAGGTCTCCAATGTACCTGCTCAGCAGGGATTGGGAAGAGCCGAGCTCTGGGAGTGCTCTGGTATCACCTCAGGGGAGCAGTTTAGGAGCAGTCCCTGGAACTGGGGTGGGGATTACTGCTGAGCACCGGTGGGACAGGGCAGCTTGTGAAACGCCCTTAGTCTTCAAAGACTTAGTCTTAGTCTGCAGCCCGTGCCTGGTGCTAAACCTGTCCTCACTTGCCAGTATTCCTGCCTGGGCTCCATCCAAAGTCTGGGAGATCAGAAGCGTTCCTTTGCCCACCGCAGTGCAGGAGTGGCGCTGGGAGGAGGCAGTGGGGGAGAGCAGGCGGGCTCTGTGGGGACAGGTGAGTTCTTTGGGGGGCAGGTGAGTTCTTTGGGGGGCAGGCGGGCTCTGTGGGGACAGGTGAGTTCTTTGGGGGGCAGATGAGTTCTTTGGGGGCAGGTGGGCTCTGTGGGGACAGGTGAGTTCTTTGGGGGGCAGCTGAGTTCTTTGGGGGGCAGGAAGGTTGTCTCCACAGTCAGTGAGAGAACAGAGCTGTGTGCCCCGGCTCAAAGGAGAGATTTTGTTGCTGCCTGGGGCACAGGGCGGCTGCACATCGTCTCCCACGCGGGAATTCGGGGTGTGCCTTTCACATCCAGTCTCCCAGGTAAGGGCCAGGCTCCTTCCTCCTTCTTCCTCCCCTGATCTGTGAGTGACCTAAGATGCCAAGTTACTTCCCAGTACAAGATGATGGTTTGACACTGGCCCACCTACACCCCACTTCCAGGGCTTAAACTGGATTTAACTGAGGACATTCCCCTCTATTTCTGCAGCATGCTTTGGCCAGCCCCTCCGTGCTGTTTTCCACTTGAAGAGCTAAGTGATGATAATTGTATTCTGTTTCTCCTTCCTGAGCTAATTTTCTGACTCATTGTGGGGTTTTTTCTGCTAGCTTTTTGTTAATCTAGTTGGCATGTTGTGGTTTCTTTGTTCATTATATGGTGGGGCTATATAAGAGGATTTGCCTCTGGAATTCAGGTATTCCCTGCACTGTGTTCCCCGTTATCGTCTTCATCAGCAACTCTGCTGAAGGCACTCTGCTGCATTTGGCATGAGCTAATCTTAATAAATTCGGGCTGTTAATCACTCAGACATGTCTTGCTGGATCTTTGCACGCTGATTTGTGCGTGCTCAAATAGTTTCCCGGGAGTAGGCCTGCGGTGACTCAGTGTTTCAATAATCTGAAACTGTCCCTGGGGGTTCTCCCTCCCGGGGGGCTTCGCCTGCCCGGGGCACCGGGTGAGGCTTCGGTCTGCAATGGGAAGAGGGAGAGGTCTCCTCATGGCAGAGGCTTCCTGCTGGATTCTCCCACCCCACTCTCCTGGGTTTGGACCGAACTGAAGTGGCAGCACAGCCTCGGTCTCCAGGAGCTCCCCCTCAGGAAGCCACTTCCACAGGTGGGCGGCTGCGGGACTGGAGACAGCTTGGGGAATGTTTGTAAGGAATGTTTAAGCATCTGTTTACGTGCCGAGTTAGAAGCCAAACTTCACAGATTCCCATTTCCAGAGCCTGGCTTGGAGTCCAGCAGAGATGCAGCCTCCTGCCCCCCAGGCACTGGCCATGCCCTGGTCAAACAATGCTCAGGTTATACTTTTATATATATATATATATATATATATATATATATTGTGCATTCCATGTTTGCCTGAGTGCTGCTGGGAGTCAGGGCATCCTCAAGTGATACAGGAGCCTTGAAGCACTGGGTGAAGCGTGTGAGGCTCTGAATCTCACTCAGGCATTGATAATTATCAGTCCAGATAGCTGAGCCATTACGGAGATTCGATACAGTCAGCTCTTACATCCTGCCCATTTAGGGGAGAAAAATTCAGCAATGAGGAGATGCTGCAATTGACAGATCCAAGGAAAACCAGCCAGGTTCTTTCTGACAGCAAGAGATAGCTAACTACAGGGTTAGTTACCAGATTAGCAGAAGATCAAGGGAGTGTGGAGAGACCCCTTCTTTGGAGTAAAGGCTTGGATTCCTCCAGGAAAAGGTTATTCAGCCATTTAAAGAAAGAAAGGAAGGAAAACAAACCTAAGAAATATTAAAGACAATACATGGCAATTTGAGAGCTGCTCACCAAAAGCTAGTGAGGAGTGAGGAACAGTAAAAAAGCAAATGATAGCTTCTCTTAATAATTCAATGAGGTGATGCTTATTAATTAGAGATGATTTTAACATTTTGAAAAAACTCACAATGATGGTTTTTGACTGAAAACAAACCCTGCTGTACACTGAGGGAGGACAGTGCTGGCACCCAGCACAGACAGCTTTGAATTCCTATGTTCAATAATTGTGAGCTCCGAGCAAAATGCCTCAGGGACCAAGCATTGACCCATTCCTGTTGCCACTCCTTGTGTTCTGCTGTTTTCTTCTGGTGCAGGCATTACAGTGCACACCCAAGGTGCCCAGCTGGGGTCAAGTGGCCTGAAGCAAGGACCCCCCTCCTTTCTGTCCTTTTCCTTCTCACTGCACAAATGGAAAATAACAAAAAATAAAAATAAATCAGTCCTTAGTTTCCCTTCTTTGGTCTGGCTTATCCTCCCCCAGGAAGGGGGTGGGAGTATGTTCTTATTCCCTCAAGCCACTCAGGCCCCCACAGTGTCTCTTTGGGCAGAAGATCTGTCTGGGCTATTGCCAGCACAGACCAGGAGCCCCCCAGCAGACACAGCTGCCCTTGGGCTACAGAAATTCATCACCTGGTTTGCACCAGCTAGACAGCCCCAGAGTCCTTGGTTGCTCCTCACAGGACATTCCTTCCAGCCCTGTCTTGCCCTCCTGTTGTTTAAATGAGACTTTTACAGCAACTAGTAACAATGCAGAATGATTCCATTCTTCAGTGAGTGAATGCTACAGCCCTGATGAAATATTTTGTGGCCTTTTGTAAAGTGCCAGTGTAGCTCTCTTTACTGAATTAATATATTTATAATAAGAAGAACTTCTCAGTGGACTAGATTAATCTGTCATCGTGCCATCTGAGCCCACAGCCATGGCTCCTGGGGTGGGTCCCTGCTCCCCTTGTCTTGGGGCTGGCTTCCAGCTGCTGTGGGTGGGACAGAGACAGGGCAGGAGGAGCAGCAGAATCTGAGAGCAAAATTGCTGTTAAAATCCTTACCTCTGTTGGAGGCTTTGCTATACACTAACTGGTGAGACTCCCTGTGGATGGAGTTCCTCTGCATGTCCGAGTCCTTCCTTCAAACACCTGTCATCACAGATTTGTTTCTGCTGCTGTGCAGAGCCCCATGTTATGGCACTTGTTACAGGCCAGGGGCTCAGGCCAGTGACAGAAACCTGGGTCCACTCCCTCTGCTAGCAATAAATGGGAAAACCTGAAAGCAAATCACCATGTCTGAGAAGCTCCATGTCCCCTGTACATATTCCTGTGCTCTGGGCCAGCTGCAGCATGGGTTTTACTGGTGGAGTGCTGGAGAGGCTGTGTGCCCACCATGCCAAGCAGAGGAGGGGCTACAGTAAGACAAGCCAAAAGTCAGCAATGAAACAGCAGCGCAGCAATGCTGGCTCCTAAGGAGAGACTGGAGATGCCCTTTGATGCCTTCCCCAAGCAGGTAACCCCCCTCAGCCCCGTGGCTCACAGGTCCGTGTTGGCCGTCGGGAGGTTTCTGGTGGAGCTGCTGGCCTGGGAGGCAGGTCCCTTCCTGCACCTGGTCTGTTCCAGCCACGCCTCGCGGCAGGACACGGCCCTGGCTGGCAGCGCCTGGCCCCGAGCCTGTGGCACCTTCTGGCAGATGCAGAGCAGGGAGCGCAGCTCCGTGCGGAAGCTCTCGTTCAGCCAGCAGTAGATGAAGGGGTTGTAGCAGGTGCTGCTCATGGCAAACCAGTGCAGGGCGAAATAGAGCGAGTTCTTGGTCTTGATGCCCAGACTGGAGATGAGCACCACGTAGCAGTTCAGGGGGAACCAGCAGACTGCAAAGACCACCACCACCAGCATCAGCATCTTGATGCTCTTCTTCTTGTTCCTGTGGTGGGTGACATACTGCTGCGTGGTGATGTCCCCGATGGCATTGCGGAGCCACAGCTTCTTGGCCAGACGCATGTAGGTGACGGTGATGATCAGCAGAGGCAGGAGGTAAAGAAGGAGAAAGGTAGACAGGTCCAGATACTTCCAGACCAACTCTGCGGGCTCAGGGAAATCAGGGAGGCACAGACTCCGGACAGTGGCTTCCCTTGAAAACAAGAAGTACGGATTTGGCACGTGGGCATTGCTGTCCCATGGGTGCTGCTAACTCAAACCACAGTGGGGGTCTCACACTGCCCACAGCCACCTGCTCAGAGGTGCAGTGAGGATAGAGGGAGGACACAGAGCCACAGTTCTGGCATGTTTCTCTCAGGCTGGACCTGCAGCCCCTGCCCTCCATGGGAGCACACACCCTGCTGTGTCCCCCAGCAGCCCCTGCCCTGCCATACCCACCAGCACAGGATCCCTGCAGCAAGTGGCCAAAGCTGCTCTGAAGGGAAGGGCTGGAGGTTGTGAGAAAGCTTCACAGGCCTGACCAACCCACCTCCCTTCCCTTCCCCACCCACCATTACCTTGCCATCAGCTCCTACAACCTTCCTGCTACCTCTTAAAACCGGTGTGATGATTAGTGACTGGGCTCCAGTTGAACCACTGACAATTAAGTAACAAAAGAACCGAGTGTAACCATACACACAACAGCTCATTTTAACAATTTACACCTGTCCCATCCCATCCAGCCCCAGGATCCGAGTGTGTTCTCACTGCCTGGCCAGCAGTGGCTCTCATCCCATCACCCTTCACTGCACTGAGTGTCCCCTCCACACCCTGCAGCTGGTGACTGGAAGTGATGGAATTCATTTCCAGTGGATGTTTCCTCCTTTTCTTTCCTTTTCCCTTTATTTTTCTTTCTCTTATTCCATTTTATTCTTCTCTCTTCATCCCTTGTCCTTGGTTCTGCTCTATTCAGCACAGATTTTAGCCCCCCATCAAGCTGCACTATTCATTGCAGTATTGATTAATATCTTTAATATCCTGTTTTCAACTGCTGGAGCTGCCTTTTGTGCCACAAATAGGAGATTGCTGAGAACAGGCAGCTGGAGCAGGAGATGAGGTCAGAGGAGGGTCAATGGGTCCACCGAGTGCGGAGGACCCAGAGATGCCACTCAAGAGGGGAACTGACGGAGGAGGGAAAATCATCTTTTTTGAACTGCAGTCTTGACTTTTCCTCCCCTGGATCTGGGGGACCTCACCACTGGCACAGGGGACTCACCAAAGAGGATCTGGCAGGACGTGGTTTTGGTGAATTCTGATATGATCAGGGACTCAGGTGACTGCTGTGTAGTGCAGCCAGAGATGGATGCTGCTGGAGCCCCTGCTTCCCATTCCAGAACCCTAACCAGTCCCTGGTAGGAATCTCAGGAGCCCTGGCCCTGCAGGAGCTATTACAAGCAATATTACAACAGTGATTTTTTTTTTCAATGGAAGGCAGGGACAGGAATAGCATGTCCTGGAAGTCCTTATATCGCTGAGCTGCCTCGTGCCAACACAGGGCTCAGTTTCCTCTGGCCATGCCAAAGGATGAGCAGAGACAGGTGCCCCGAAACAGATCGTAGGTTTCGTTCATTCATGAGCAATTTGTTCCCTAATCCCCAAGCACAGCTGCAGGGCAACACAAGCACAGAGTAACCCTGCCCTGTGTTTACAGTCTGGACAGTTGGAGGTATGACATCCCATGGCTATCTCAGGCACATCAGGCACAAGCACAGGCAGGGGAGGGCTGCGAGGCCCCCATCACACTTCCAGCTGGTGCAGCCCCACGGACACCAAAAGCAGGAACAGTCACACTCTCCTGCCTCCTCAACAGGAGGGATCTGGCTGGGCTGCAGGAAATTAGATTTGTCCTTTATACAGAAGGTCAATGTCTACAACAGAAGTCTCATTCCTGCTGCCTGTCACAGTGTCTCCTTGCCCCACTCCCTGGGATGCTGATCTCAGCCTGAAAATACAGGTCATGGTAAGATTATCCCCTTGGCCTCGAGGCTGGCATTCCTGCGAAGGGCAGCACCAGCAGCGTGACACCCGCCACAAAAATCCCACTTGGGTACTGTTACGGACTGTTTTCTAGACAAGAGAGGTCACAGCAATGCCACAGGCTGGTGGGGACAGGAGGGACAGAACAGGTTGGGTACCACAGGAAAGGACTGCAAGGACAAAGAACCCCAGAGTTTGGGTTTTGTATTTCTCCCTGGCAGAAGGTGACAGCAGAGAGAAGTGTGATTGCTGGATCTTTTGTGGGGAGATAAGCTTCTGCTTTCATCTTTTTTCTTTTTCTTTCTCTCTACATCAGAACCTTCTCCTTTTTTCTGGTATTTCAGTCCTCATGTGGATGTGAAATTCCACTTCATCAGCTGTCGTCGTGTTCAGCCAAGGAAAGGGTTCCTTTTCCTGAGGGGAGGCACCATGGCACACCAGGAGAGCTCCAGCTCCTGCCAAAGCACTGGTCCTTCACTGGGTCCCTCCCAGCTCCACAGTTGTCCCCCCACAGCCCTGTTTCATGAAGAAGAGGGTGGGGGCTCCTCTTTGTTTTTCTCATTAGTGTAACATTGTGCAGAGGAACCTCACACTTAGGGAAGGTGGGTCCTGCTTTGTAAATCCACATGGATGAAGTACAGGGAAGTCACAACCTGAGACTCAGTGTATGAAATCCTGGGGAAGAGGGATCAGTAGCCCTGCTGACAAACCAGGGTGGTCTCCTGCTCCCTGCAGAGCCTTGGTGGTGTCAGCACAGGTATTCCCAACAGGAGGTTTCTTTTCTTTCTTTTTGAAACTGCAGTTTGACTCTCTCTGTCTCCTCCCTGCCTGAGCGAGTTGGATGGGCTTGGTCTTGCTGGGTCTGAGGAACTGAGCAGGCAAAAGGAGGGAAGAGGAAAGTCCCTCAGGAGAAAATTACCTTCTTGGGACAGAGGCTCTCCTGGCAATGCCATGGCACTGGAGGAGGTGTGTGTTGCCAGCAGCTGTGCCCCAGCCAGGCTGTGCATGGGACTGCCCCAGCACATGGCTGGGAGTGGGACCCAGAGCCTCGTCTGGACACGCAGGAGGTGGTGAGAGCAAACTCCAGACAGCAGCCCAGGCAGCTCTTCCACAGCCCCAGCCTCTGCTGTGGGAATTGGGATGTCACCCACACCCCAACTCCCTCTCATCCCAGATCTCTCCTCCCTGCTGAGCGAGTGGCACTGCACGAGGGCTGACAGGCCTCCAACACTCACTGGGGAGAAACACTCACCTGTAGTTGTACTGGAAAAGCTTTTGATAGACAGCATGGGGCAGGGAGAAACAGGTTGCCATCAGCCAGATAACAGAGATGCTGAGAGCTCCCTTTGTCAGGGACATCCTCTGCTTCAGCGGGTTCAGGATGACCTACAACAGAGACTCCAGCATGATTCTTGTCCCATGGGAAGCAAAGGCCCTCACAGCCCATGAGGGGAGTGGGCAGTTCGTGACATAATCTAACACAGCTAATGACAGGAAAATGACAGCCATGATTAGGAAAATGTCCTATTCATTAGAATGACCTGGAAAATGGCAAACATTGAACTTCTCAGTCTGCTCACAGAAGCTTTCAAACTTTATCCTCAATTTTGTTATGTGAGAACCATTTTCCTTAAGCTGGAAGTTACATTAGGTCAAGAAAAAAAAAAAAAAGAATGTACCTACCCAAGTGTCTTCACTCAAGGGTATGGTTTTTATTCTATATGAACTATTTAAGCAATGTCTCTTGTTTCAGCTGGGCCTGTGAAACTGAGCTTTTCTCCCCTCTGCTGAGGCAGAAATTCACCTTTCATGAAATTTTCTTTGTTAGACCTTTAAGCAGATAAAATCTGATAGTCTGGAACTTACTTAGTATTCGACAAAAGCACGGGAAAGGGGAGTGATTGCTAGGGAGAAGCACATGGCCTGGGCTGTCCTTGCTGCCCTGCACTGGACACACAGCCAGTGTTTGACATGGCCATGGACAGACACGGGTCTGCCTCACAGTTCAAGTCTCCTCCCAGAGCCTTGCAAGGAAGAGAGGGTGGGCAGTGTCACCTGGTGCCTGTCGAGAGCGATGGCCGTCAGGGTCAGCGTGGAGACGTGGAGGGAGCAGTACTGCACAAAGCGGCTGATGTGGCACATGGCCTTCCCAAAAATCCATGTGCTGTTCACAAACCGGACCTGATGGGAAACAACAGCTCATCAGCCAGAAAAATTGGTGGAAAAAAATCCATGGGGATTTGCTTTGTTTTCTAACAAGTCCCTTGGCTGGAACCTGAGCTGGCTCAGGGGTTCTAGCTGGTTGGGCAGCTTCACCTGAAACTCATAGAAAGATCAGCTAACCTGGTCTCTGAAACACCTTTATAGAAGAGTTCATAGGGTCAAACCCCACTGATTATGAAGTGGTGATCCCACAGCCCTCCTGGCCTGTTCTAGAGACATTGCTTGTGAACAGTGGTAGAAACTTTTTCTTACGCTAACAACTATACTTGGAAAAAGTGGACCAAGGTTTGATACCAACCCCACTGTCAGATTTGGAGAGCTTCCATTGAAGCCTTTATCCGGCTGGCATCTCTGAAAAGCTTGACTACTTTCTTCCAGTCACCCAGTATGACTGGCATTCAGACTGCTCTGACCCACTAAGGGACTCTCTAGTCCTAGAGAGTCTAGACTCTAGCTCTCCTGCATGCACTTTAAAAACACTTGTTGTCATTCCCCAAGAAACTCTTGCTGGGGTTTGGTAGCACACATTGTGGTAGACTTTGGAGTTTCTAGGAGTTACAGAGTCTTAACAGAGCAACAGAGAGCACACAGGTTGCTGAACGATGTTATACTTCCCTGGCAGTTATCAGTTAGAATTGGCAGTGTTGGGTTCCCACCTCAGTGGGAAGTGAGAGACAGTGCATGGAAAGCCTGTGACCACCAGGCAGAGTTCTGGTGGGTGGGAGACTCTGTCCTGGTTCAAGGGACAGAAATACCAGCTACTTACCAAGGTGAAAGGCGTGTTGAGCAGTGTGATCATGATGTCTGACACTGCCAGGTTGACGATGAAGAGGCTGGTGGCTGAGTGCATCCTCTTGTTCTTCAGCACCACGTGGCACACCAGCATGTTCCCAAAGAGAGACATGACAATGATGACTGAGTACGCCACGATTAGGAGCGCTTTCACTGTTGGTTTCTGGGATTCTGGCTCATATTTAGCCAGCTCAGCAAATTTCTCCCACTCGACAATGCGGCTCTCTGTCCAGTTGAAGATGGTCCTGTTAGTTGTGTGGTAGATGGACATGAGTTTGGCCAGGGAAGAGTAATGGTCAAACTCCTCAAGAAATCCCATCACCTGTGACCTGTATGGCTGAAGCAGTGAGTGAGGCATGGTAGGTCGATGCTGGTCTTCCCTGTTGGGGAGCAGCTCCAACAGTGTGGCAGGAAGGGGCTGGTTTGGCACCACACACTCTCTCACATAGCAAGAGCAAGAAGTTCACAGGTGAGCTCTGGGCTCAAGCAGGCTGCCTGACCATCCTGTGCTGCTGTCACAGGAATTTCTTCCCAACGCAGAAGCCTTCACTTTCCACTCTAAACAAATCCAAACAGGTCTCTCCAGCAACGATCTGAATACTGAATAGAAACCAACACTTCACTTCCTAGATCAGACAGGTCTGTATGTGACAGTGCATACATTACAGTATAATTACACCCCTGTTCCCTGCACACTCCAACAAGGAGAAACCAGACTCCCCACCCTCACTCACCCATCCCTAACCTTACCCTTACCCCCCCTCACTCACCTTGCACTGCCCGAACATTTTTGATCCCGACGGTGCCGGTCCCAAAGGGCAGCAGCGGCTCCTCCGGCTCCCAGGCAGGAGGCACCGCACACCCCACACTGCACACCCCGCACACCCCGCAACGCACACCGCACACTGCACACTCCGCACACCACACACCCCGTACCGCACACCCCACACACCCCACACTGCACACTCCGCACCCCACACACCCCGCACCACACACCCCGCACACCCCGCACCGCACACCGCACACACTCCGCACACCCCGTACCGCACACCCCGCGCCGAGCGCACACTCTGCACTCACCGCCGCACGCCTTCCGCAGCGCACCCCTGCACCGCATCCACCCCTCAGACCCCGCACACCTTGCACATCGCTCTCACCCCTGTCACCCCGCGCACTCTCCGAGCTGCACCGCGCACCTCTCTCTCACCGCAACCCCTGTCACCCCTCTCACCGCAACCCCTGTCACCGCGCACCCCTGTCACCCCTGTCACCCCTCTCACCGCGCACCCCCGGCCCTCCCGCACGTGCAGCCGTGGGGGCGGAGCCGCCGCTCGGGGCGGGGCTGCTCCATTCACAAGCGGCCGGCCCGGCGGTCCTTACTGGGGGTTAGCGGTTCCAGGGGTTATCGGTACCGGGGGTTAGCGGTGCCGGGGTTATCGGTACCGGGGTTAGCGGTACCGGGGGTTACTGGTACCGGGGTTATCGGTACCGGGGTTAGCGGTACCGGGGTTACCGGTACTGGGGGTTATCGGTACCGGGGGTTACCGGTACCGGGGGTTACCGGTACCGGGGGTTATCGGTTCCAGGGGTTATCGGTACCGGGGGTTAGCGGTGCCGGGGTTACCGGTACCGGGGTTACCGGTGCCGCGCTCCCTGCGCTCACACGCAGCCGCCGCCGAGGCTGCTCCCGCGGGACCCACGGGGCTGCTGCGGGGCCGGGGCGGAGGGCAGCGCCCACCACAGCGGAGCATCCGCGCTTGCAGAGTCCCCGGCAGAGCCTTACCGGGAAAAGGGAAAGCCGTCCTCACAAACCTCTCCCGGCCCGGATCTTTGCAGAAAGGCTCCTGGTGCAGTTTCAGCTTGTTTTTTGATAAGCGTTTTTCTCACGGCTCACGGCTGGGTCCCTCTTGACAGATGCTGACGTAGAACACCGTTTAGGTTTCAAAGACTTTAGGCAACATATTTTTAAACTAGATATTATAATCTTTCTCATTTTGCATTCCATATGTGTCACTTATTCCATATACATATATATATAGAGAGAGAGTTTTTTTCCTGTCCATTTCCAGTCTCCTGCATTGATCTCCTTCCCCTGCCCATGGCTCTCCTTCTCCATGTCCATGCTGTGGCCAGGCAATGCAAGGAGTAAGGCAGGGGAGTAGCTACAGGATGGGGAACACATGGGAGGGCATGGGTCATGGGATGTGGGTTTTGCCAGACTCCAAATTCTGCTTCTGAGTGAAAAGTTCCCATGCTGACATGTGGAGCCAAGAATCCACTTTCATTGTCAGTCCAATGTTCAATGAACAGCTATGGTCCTCCTGTGTATTCCAATGATAACAACACTTCTATCTTCCAAATTATCTAATTTTTCCTGATTCCACTTAATAACATATTTTAAAATGTTGTTCACAGCACCCTGATGTCTGTCCTGGTCCTGGCATTTGTAACCTTTCTCAGGGCATATATACCATGATGACAGGTTAAACATTAGATTTTGCCTAGTTTGGGGGCTATTTGCCATGGAGTAAACTGGGCATCACAGCTTGCACTATGTCAGCCATAGGCTCTTTGAGAGACTAATGAAGATATTCTTGGTAAATAGTAGAAAAATATTCCAGATGAAGACAGGAACTCCTTCTGCAGGAGGAAAGATTTGTATATTTGGTGTACATTTCCAAGGAACTGGTTCTTTGCTCAGAATTTTGTATTTATGGATTCACAGGTCTAAGAGATGCATCAGTTCCTGACTGTGGCAGAACTCCAGTTGCTTCAGCAGAAGCAGAATGAGCTTTGCATTTTCTCTCTGGAGTTTCTTGCCAGAGGGCTACAGAAAAACACACTGGCTGTTTATTACAAATATAGCAAGATGATCTGGGAGGCTTCTGCTATTTTTTGGTCCCCCTGAAGCCATTCTTACTGTGACTGTGAGATTCTTGTGCATCCAAAGAGCCGTTTCATTATCCTCCCATGCTGTTCCTGCTGGCATACATCATCACTGGCTTTAGAGCTGCAAGCTCAGAAAAGAAGCACTATGAGTTTAGTGCAATCATATTTCCAGCAAAATCCCAGGCATGTTAGCTTTCTCCAGGTGCAAATTATCAAACTACGGGTATGTACTAGAACCTCCTGAAACACTCAGGCCCTCACTGGTTAAGGAATTAAGATTTGACCCCTTACACACCAATAATCCCCCAACCAGCCTCTCCTGCCCTGAGACCCCTGATGGAGCTGCTGGTCCCATGTGTTCCATGTCATTAGACAAGTCTCTGATTGATGCCTGTCTGGTTTTTATCTATTCAACACTTCAGGAGCAGGAATGGTTGTGTTGTGCAATAAAATTGTTAGAGATTTGTCCCTGTCCTTCTTGAGCAAAATTCCAGTTACCTGTCTGTCTCTAAGGAGACTGTGCATGCTGGATGTATTAAAGGTATTCTGTGTCTTTCCTTCTTGTGTCTTACTCTTAAATGTCAGAAGGTCTTTTTGTTTCCTGCAGGGCTGACTCCTCTCTGGACAGAAGAATTAATATGAGTGCAGATACACAGGCACCAGAGGCTTTGGAACTGAGGAGCTGCAGAACTCCTCCTTTTGCCCTCAGACATTGGTGTCTGTTAGATTTTAGGGCATCAAAAGTATAGCTGAGCCCCTGAAATATTAATTACCAAACTTTACATTGCTGTGCTACTAATGTGCACAGCCCAGACATGTGTTACAACCCAGCTCAGGTTTGCCCAAGGTGGCAGCAGGGTGAGAGCTCTCTGAGTGCTTCTGGAACCTCCCTCCCAGCTGAGCTTTCAGCAGCCCCACAGAGGCTTTGAGTTTCCTCTCACCTGGCATGGACACACCAGATTTCTAAACAATGGAGGTAGCACATCTAAAACAGAAACTACAACCAAATTTTAAATTCATCCTCCAACTTAAATCAAATTAAAATTCAGGGGACAGGAACTGGGAAGTGCAAATAGTCCTCCATGATAACCAAAGCTCAATTTCCTCAGGGTCAGAGTATGATCTGGCATTAGTTGCCACTGACATGGGAACAATGCTTTCATGTGCATTATGTCAGGCCAGAGCCTGCTGTTATCATATTCTCTGACTGGCTCTGAGATTCAGCACAGGCAAGTGGGTGGAGGGGCACATTGTACAAAATGGGCTTCAAAAGGAGTAATAAGAAAAGAGCAACAATGCCATAGCAATTGATGTCCTGTGAATAGTTCCAGACTTTATTATTCAAAATACAAATGGCAATTACATAATAGCTGCTAATAATACAACTTCAGGGTAGTTGGAAAAGAAAAGCTCTATAATGGATTTGACAGTCCTTGAGGTTCAGCTGTAAGGTTTGGGTGATAGAACAAAGAGAACTACCATTTAAACAATCTATTACACTACACCATTGTAACTGTGCCCCCTCTCCACTCTGATGGGCTTTGTCTAGTGACCCACTGGAGCTGGATCTTCAGACTTCTTTTTCTTTTTCTCCTTCTTGGAAAACAGTCATACAGAATGACTGACAGCACATCCAGTTCCTGCCTGATTGCTGGCCCCCTGATTTTCAACAGGATGTGAAACCCTAGCAGGTGATGCTAACACGCAGCTCCTACCTGTGCTGTCCTACCAGCTCTGAGTGCTCCAGCCTGGCCATGGCTTGGGCCATCAAAGTCTGCCCTTGGGTTTGGTGCAGCCCATCTGTGTGGGAATTCAACCCATCAATGTGCATTGTCCTTTGCTGGGGTGAACTCTCAGATTCAGAAGCCTCTGAGCCTTGAACACTCCTTACTGTGTGTTTTCTTTTTAGGAGATTCTTCTCCCCCTTCTGTGTGGTAGTCAAGACAGAAAAACAAACAAACAAAACCCAAAAAATCCTGTTTTCCTCAATAAAAAACTCTTTGCTAATGAAGGGGGTCTTGGCAAAGAGTGGAAGGGGTAAGTCACTTGCTGTGTGTGGTGTACACGGGGGCTTTATTTGGGATGTTAATTCCCTCATCCCTGCCTGCAGCTCACTCTGCAGGGGCTTCTTTGAGTCCTCCTGCACAGGTACAGGAACAGTGAGCAGGGATCCCCCCCACATCCAGGCACTGAGCTCAAAAGGAGCCTTCTCATCTTTGATGAACAGTTCAAAACTTGTACACCTCTCACAGTGTGTAAACCCAGCCCTTCTGCAAGCACATGGCTGGTTTGAGGCCAGAGAGCTGCAGCTCTGCAGGCAGGACTTTGTCAGAGGAGCTCCCCTTCAGAGGTGTCTGGAGTGGAGGCCAGCAGCTGACAGACACTGCACAGACCCTGTCACAAGCTCAGGAGAGAGGTGGATATGTTTGACAAGGTGAGGAAGACTCAGGCAGCACTCTCCCCTGTGCTGTACATTCCCTGGCTTTTAAGAAATGCCGTCCTGGAATGGCTCATTATCTCTGTTCCCTTCCAAGACCCAATTAATTTAAAGCATGATAGGTTTGCTGGGTTCACTCACACACCAAAGGAAGGGAAGAATGAAGATAGGACGTCAAAAGTATTGGTACAATATGCATTTACTTCAAAACTCTGTCCCTTGTGTAGCTCTGATCAAAGGAAGAGACGTGACAAAGGCTGAAGTTGCCTGAGCTATCAAGAGAAGTCATGCAGAGGCTGATGGCAGCTGTAGCATCCTGCTGAGTTTTATCTGGGGACAAGTCACCACCAGGACCCCGATTCAGGGACCTCACTGTGTGGCCAATGTCTGTGGGTGGCTGTTGAGGGTTGTGTTAGCTCAGAAAGCCCCTGAGCTGTGGAGCTCTGGTGAAAGCTCACTCCCTCAGCTGGAAGGATCCCTCATGGATCTTGGGAAGGATCGCCCAGGATCTATGTGTTTGCCCAGTTTCTGGGTTTGGGAGGAATGTTTCAGCCACCAGCAGCACTGGTGACAGGTGCCTTGCTGTGTCACCCCTGGCCAGGGGTGCAGCCCAGGGCAGCCACGACTCAGGAGAAGCTTGGCCAGAGGACAGAGGGTGCTGAGGCTCTGTCAGATTCCTGAACAGCAGAACAACCACAGGCACCAGCAGCTGCCTGTGATGAGCACAGGGGATGGGGGCAGGAGCCTCTGCAAGGCTGAGCTGCAGGGTCCCAGCAGGGTGCCAAAAGTCCATCACTCTGGGTTTGCAAACGCATGGAAGCAGGAGCACAAACAGCCAGGAAAGGAGGGGCAGTTCTGAGAGACACTTGTGCTGAAGCGTTTAAAACTTAATTTTCAGCTCATTCAGTCAAAAGAGGTTATGAAATTACAGCAATAAAATCTGAAGAGCATAATCCAAATGGCACTTTCCTGGGAGGTCTAAAGAGCTCAAACACAAAAGTACTGATTATTGTGCTTTTAAATTATAAGTTAAACTACTTTACCACCAAGGGAACAAAAAATGGCCAGTAGGGCATCCTTTCTGAAAGGGGGCTCCAGGGGCAATCTTGGTTATTTTACATCCAAATTCCCTTCCAAGCAGCCTGAAAAAAAAGGATTAATGCACACTGGAGAAATGTGATTTACTGGAGCATGCAGACACATACGTGTCAGAGAAATGACCCCCTTGCTGGAAGGAGGCACTGTGGATAAAGAGGACCTCTCAACACAACCCCTTTGGATCCCTGTGAGGATCTCCACTGGTTTCCCCTGAAAAAGCTCTTGAAGAAACTGATCTGGGTGGGATGGTGGGCATGGAGTAGCTTTGATGATGGACAGACCTGGCAGAGGGTGATTGGCTGCTGCTCTGCCTGAGCTGGATACACAGATGGCTGTGGGACAGCTTCAGGGAACTGCAACAAAGAGGAACAGCTGGACAGGTTTAGGATGAAAAGGGCATTTCTCACTGCTGTGCAAAACTGGAGAGTGCTGGGATTGTTCAGGCACGTCCCTATGCAGCCCCACACTGCCCCTCTGCCTCTGGAGCAGCCAGGCAGCACTGGGGTGACTCACCAAAATCTAGCACTGGGAAAAACTAGAGCCTCAAAAGCTCAGTGTCAGGAGCTAACAAGAGCACTGAGGAGTGAGCTCTGGCCCCAGGATCAAGCAGCACAAAGATTTCCAGGCCCATTGGAGACTTACATTTCTGTAACAACTGTGGACAAGGCAGTAATTTTCCATTTCTTTACTTACTGGTGCAGAATTCTAAACAACCCAGGCAAGAAATCAACACACAAACCACCCAGACAGCATATGGCTGCAGAACACTGCCAGCCAGCATCCTCTGCTCCCAGCTGCAATTATCCAGCAAAACACATTACCTGGGCCAGCTTTGGCTGGTTTAGCTGCAGAATTTTGAATAACTTAAATGGAAACAGGCCCATAGGGTGAAGTCAAGGCCCATCAATGTGGACTGCTGGGTAAAGTCAGGGCAGGTTTTTCCTCTTCACAACAGTAATACACTACTTCCATCAAAAGCTTTTGTACTAAAATCCTCTGGAACTATGTGGAATAAGTTTAGGAATCAGCAAAACCAGAAAAGACATACCTTAAGGTATATGTCTTTCTCTTGTCAGTGCCCTTGGTTTCCAGCCACCAGCACCACTTGGCCCTTGGCCACTGGAACCTCTCCTGCAGCGAAGAGACCAGGCAAGCAGTGATGGGTGTGCATCTGCTGGGAGCCAGCCCAGCTCAAGGGAAAAACATGCCATTTTATTAAACCTGAAGATAAAGTTTTCAGACAAACAAACAAACAAACACAAAAACAACTAAGCTACTATTAGAGAACTCAGCTAATAAAGCCTCCCAGGCTGTCACACTGGCAGTGAGGTCACATCTCAGCCCCCCAGCTGGTGCTGGACAGCAGCTGCTTGCTGCAGCCCAGTTACTGCCCTTTGGGTTTGGGTTCTGCAGGGGCTGGGCACCTCCCCAGCTATGGTGGGCAATATTCTCCTTGCCAAAATGAAGCTTGGCTATATTTTGAAATTCCTGTGTTTCTCCTGGATTCAGGGAGCTCTGCTCAGGGTTCAGAACCTGTCAGAACAGAGGAGGGGTTGTTTCTCTGCTCCAGAGCTAAGGTACCTCAGGTACCAGGAGAGGTTTCAGGAATGCTGATTTCTTTTTTCTGCTCAGCTTTCTTGCTCCAGGGACTGATCTAAATCACAGTCTTGTGGGGTTCCTCCCTTTCCAGGTGTAAGAGGAAAAATTACAAAACCTCTTCTTGCTTTTGATATGTACAGCAAGGATGGGAGGCACAAACCCCTCGGGGCTGCTTCTGGGACAGGACCACTGGGGCTGGAAGCAGCAGGGATGGGGAGAGAATCCTGGCAGGGGCTGCCCATGCTTCCTGCCTGCCCTCCCCAGCACCTGCACAGTGCCCAGCACATCTCTGAAACCCTGAAA
>NC_031772.1:6378290-6461717 GCF_001522545.3 Parus major
CCTGAAACCCTGACCATGAGGCTGCAGAGCCTTTGGTATCACAAAGAGACCCACACATGGCAGGGGGCTCCTGCTGGGAAAAAGTCTGGAGACCAAGAGAAATGCTGCTGTTGCTGAGGATTTTCTCAGGAGGAAACACAGAGGAGGATTTCAAAGACTTTGGTCGGTTCAGTGCCATCCCCCTTGGCACTGGAACCTCCGGCAAGCCTGCCTGGATCCTCCCTGGAAACCCATTACTCCTGTCCACAATGCTTAATTACACTGGATGATGAATTAATTTCTGTATTTGGGGCTTATCCAGTCTGGGACTCAGGTCCTCTCCATTTTTCTTCCAGTTTTTTCCTGCCCTAGCAGATAACTCATTCAGGAAACTTCCCCTCAAAGAAGCCCCTCCTGTTAGATTTTCCCAGCTGAGGCCCTCAAGGCCGGGGGCATCAGGTGATGTATCTGCCAAACATTTTTTCTATTTTCTTGAGACTTAAGAGTGCCTGGGATTTAAATGCACTAATGTTCCGTGTTTTCTGTTTCCTTGATTAGCCTGGCAAGCACAGAAGCCAAACCTTTCCCAGAGGCACATGAATGGCTGCAAAGGAGAACCAGGAGCCTCTCTTTGTTCACTTAAGAATTTGTGAATAAAAACTGAAAAGGAACTGAAGAGACAGGCATTTCCTTTCTGTATAGAGAATTCAATGCCAGAGCTGGGCTCAAAGATGCATTTTCCACTTTCTATTCAGCTCATTTGTGCTAATCAACATGCATATAATCTAAGTGAAACAAGTAAGTGCAGGTCAGTGGCCCTGATGTGGCTTGCTGGGATGGAGGGATGGCTGGATTAGACCAGCCTGAACTGATCTGTGGACCTGAACCCTAAAACACTCCTGTGAAGGAAACAGTCAGCACTGGAGTCTTTGTCAGCACTGGAGACTTCATTTGAGAGCAGAGGTACACCATAGGTCTTGGGCTGGCTCCTTATCTTGGCAGTCTAAGTCCTCCCATTCTGATTCAGGAGAAAATCCTGAATTCCCTGGGAAGAGGGAAAGCACAGAACTCAGTGTTGCAGTTGTGTGGCAGCTGTGAACAAAGTCAATAAGCCAATATGATTCTGCTTTGCTTGCAGCTCAGGTGATAATAAAATGACAGATTCCCCATGTACCAGAAGATCATTGATGTGCTAAAACTCAGTGTGGCTTTGGAGGCAGCTACACCCCTACATCTGACCACCAGCCTGTGTTTTGTACTCCAGTCAATCAGCACTGACATGGAGCACTGGAAGGCCTGAGTGCCTTTGTTGCTGTGACGAGGAGGGAACTTCAGCAGTGAGGTTCTTTGCCAGGCTGTTCAGTGAGCAATCTTCTCTCTTCCCTCCTTACTGTGTGATTGGGCTCAAACACAGCTTTTAAAAAAGCTTTAAACAGAAGACTCTGCTGTGTGTATGTGTGGGGAAACAGGAACAGCAAAATAATAGTACCCTGTAAGATAAACCATGCCCTAGGTCCAGGGGGTTCCAGCTCTAGGTGTTGCCAGGAGCAGGGGCAGCTCAGGCTCCTGCAGCAGATACCACTGGTTCAGAGCATCCTCTCCCAGCTCAGGATTTTTCCAGACTCACCTGCAATTGCAGCCATGAGCAGGTGCCTCAGCAGAGCCCTCACTAAGCTCAGAGCCAGAGCAGCGCTAATCAATATGACCAGAGTGAAGATCTCTTGAGCAACATGAACCCTGACTAACCACATGTCTGTTTGATGACAGTCTGCTTTTACAATTCTCCTTCAGGACTTCTGTTTCTTCTCCAGGAATGAATAATTCTTATTCAATGAGCACTTCATCAATATGCAGCTACATTCTGAAAATGCGCTGCCAGGACATGACAGACATTTTCTGCTGGATGATATTCAAATTTCTTACATAGGCATTTTGATTCAAATGAATCTAATTCTCTAATAAAAGCTTTGAATCAACCTGTAAAACACTGGAGTAGTCTGGAGATAAACAATGAATATTTAGAACTCCAAATCGAGATATAACAATGTTTTTTTCTCCACATTTGCTCATACTTCCTTCCTAGGGGTCAGTGCATTAAAGGAAAAGACGTGAAGTGTAATTGTCCTCCTAGTGCCTCCCTCTGTGCTGTCCATCACCTGCTGGGGCTGCCGGGGGGTCACCAGTCGAGTGGGTTCATGTTCTCCAGTAATATGATGGCCTTCAGCAATCTCTTCCCTCTCTCAAAGCTGCCTGTTACACCAGGAGAGCACAACGTGGGCTTTGGTGCTGTTATCTGCCTTTGCTCCCTTGTTTATCAAACACTTTGAAATATGTGACACTCCTTTTGCAGGCACTCCAAACCATCCAAGCACTCCCTTTCCACAGGGCTCAGCAATTAACACTGATCTCTGGCTATAACAACATAAGAGGAACCAGAAGACAAGCGGCAGCTCTTCACAGGCTGGGAATGTGCCTTTAGAGCTGCTGCAAGAAAACTATTCCTGGATACTCAGGCAGTTTATCCCTGGGTTAGGACAGAGATTTCCTAGAATCTCTTCAGATAGTTTGCAGGATTTTGTTCATGAAGATGCCAGAAAAACAGCATCCCCACTCCTATGCCCTTTTGCACTGTGTTTCTTCCCCAGCCAGGAAAGACAGAGAAAACTTTACTTGAGAAATTTATAAAGATACAGAAGTTTGCAAGGATGGCCAGAGGGGACAGCTCCTGGTGCCGACCTCCTGAGCAGAGGGACACAGGGAGGGAGGAGGCACCTCTCTGGGGATGGTTGTGTTGCTCCTCTCGTTCCCTCTGCTCAGCACAGCCTCGTTCTCCCTGTGATCTTTAACACACCCCCGGCCTCCATGGGTTCGTTTTTCCTTATCTGAGCACATGCTTGGCTTAATGCTCCCTTAGCATGAAAAACTGCACTCAGACAGGGATGGCCATGCTCTCAGAAACAAAAAGTGAAGGTAACTGCAGCTGAGCTGATCCTTCATCAGGATGCTGTTCAAAGTGCAAAAGGATTGGGGGGCAAACTGAGGTTCTGCATTTTCAGGAGTTCTGAACTCCTAGCATCACAAAAGAGTGTCTTTCCTGCATTACAGATAATTTGGACTATGAGAGGCAAAAAGGGCACAATAATCTGATGCCATTGAACCCTCACAGGACTGAAGTGACACTCAGGGAAGCGAGAGCTGTGGAACAGCCTGACCAGCAGCAGAGGAGAGAGAGGTATAGAAGTTTTCCCTGGAGGGAGAAACCACTTCACAACTCTGAAAATCAGACAAGAATAGACAATTATACTGCTATGGCAGCAAATTAGGCTTTTAGGTGCAAAATGAAGCCTAAATTTCTCCTGAAATCCTTAAGCACTTCAGGATCTGGGAACTGGAACTTCATCCACATCGCTGTGAGGAGCAGAGCCCCTGCTCAGTGTGAGTACCAAGCTGGAGGAGACCAGAAACACAGAGCAGACACAACCAGACCCTGCTGTGTCCCCCAGCTCCCCACAGCCCAGAGGAATCAGTTCTGGCTGCAGACCCACCAGACCCCTCCACTCACAGAGCTGGGACTTCCCAAACCTCCTGGGCCTCAGCCCTTCACAAACCTCCTGCCAAAACCACCACTCCATGGGTAATTCTGCAGGTTTATTAAATACACAACAGTTCATGCACAAACCCCAGCACAGCCAATGCAGCCAGGAGCACACAGGGATTTGCTGCCCCTCAGATATCCTTTTCCAGTGGTATAAATACGACCCACTGAGCTCCAGACTTCTTCATTTATGCTCCTCCTGAAGCTGGAGCTTACTGAAGATGCAGATGAATCTCTAACCTACACTATATCACGGAGCACAAACCTGCTCTTCTAAGGCTGTGAAGAGTTATCTGATCCTCAGAAAATGCTGTACAATCTGCCCTATCCTGATTTTCTTGCTCCTCCAGCAAATCACTCTGCAATTTCCTGCTGTACAGTGCTAAAATAGAAGGGAAATTGTTTCCTTATGAATCAGCACAACCAGCATTTTTTGCTTGTTTTATCTGGCTGAGAAATTTTTTCTTAGGAGAGAGAAAATAGTGCCCATGATCTTGTGAAACATCCATGGTCAAACACCCTATATCCAAGGGAAAGTGAGTGACTCTGGACTTGGGAGCCAAATACCGAGATGCAATATTATTTTTTCATCTGCCATGAGTGGACCTTTGGGCTCTGCTGGGGTGCACAGGCAACATCTCCCTGGTTCCAGGGGAGTGAAGCAGAGAGCATCACTGGGGCAGCACCGCTCCAGTTTGCCACACACGCTGCTCTGCGTGCTCCCACTCTGGGAAGGGGGCCAGTGGGTGACACAGCCAGGACAGCCCCAGAGTTCATGCATTGCAGACAGACCATCACTGCTCTGCTCCATGTGCTTGTGAAGTTTGGAGTTTCTGTGGAGACACAGAACAGGATGTGACATGACAAGTACTCTGCCTATGACCTTAAAAAAGACTTATTTTTATTAACAAGGAATGCACGCAGACAAATATTCCTCCTCTGCTGGCAGCCATCTGTGTGGCTTGGCAGGCTTCACATCCCAGGGAGTGGGAGGGCAGGGGGATGGACAGACCTCAGCTGGGTCACAGCTTCACCCCTGAAACAGGGCACAGACACTCTTGCTCCCTGTGCCAGCTGGAGGTCGGTGGAGCTGGGAGAGAGGGGACATTTCTTTGTGGGGCTGGATGCCTCATTGTGTCAGAGCCAGCTTCTCCCCCTGCAGCAGCTTCCCCAAAAGAGTCCTCAGACAGAGCATGGTGGAGGATCCCACAGATCCCTGCTCAGGACAAAACTTTTCCTCTCAGCCTCTGCACAACTGGTCAGTGTTGTAAAGCCCCTGAGATGGAGCATCCCCAGCCCTGATGAGGATCCAGCTGCATCTGTCCCTGCAGAGCCAGGTCTGGAGTTCTCTGGCCACTCTCACAAGGGGCCTCAATTTGTCTCTGAAGCTGAGTTTCTTGCAGTTACAGCAATCCACAAGGAATTGTGAGCTTCATAGGAATGACTGATAACTCCTCTTTCTGATTAAACACGACTTGACACGAGCTTAAAGGGCTTTTAAAACGTTGATGATGAAGAAGAAGCTGTAATTAATTTCTGGAAGCTGGAATTAATTACTGCTCATAATCACATTAAGCAGAGAATGCACATTCTTTGCAAGGAGTGATCTGGAGTGCTGATAGGTAAAACACTTAAGTTCAAGAGAGTGGAATTACCCTTTTCTTCAGGAAAACCAGAGAAAGAGAAGGAGAAATAGACTCATCTGAAGTTCCTCACACCCTTCAGTTTTCTGTCCCCCCTCCAGGACATGCCCAGTTTCTTCCCTCTCTCCAAAGCTGGCCATGCTGAACCATTCTGTCACTCTCACCTGGATCCCTAGGATCCCATCCAAATGAGCTCAGGCTCTCTGCAGTGCTATTTGAAAGGTCAGGATCTGACTCATGACTCCAGTATGGTGATATTTTTGGCTCTGCTTTAATCATTTTCTCCTGTATGTCTCATGCACCGCCTGCCACAACCCCTTGTCCTCCCAATTATGGTGAAAATAGATAATTAGTAATAGCCTAATTCAGGAACTACTTGGAATTATTGACAAACAGACTCTAGTCCAACAATATGAATTCTTCATTTATCTTTTCCACTTCAGTGCTGGCACAGGGATAAATGCTGGATCAGGCTTTCCAAGGGAGACTCTTGTCGGCTGCTGGGAATGTTTATGTTAGAATCCTGACGTGTAATGCTAACATGCTGGTGCAAAAAGGGAGACAAAGCCTGTCACCAGGATCCCTCGTGTTCCTTTGGGATCTCCTCTCAACTCCCAATGACAGAACTCTTTCTGCTCTGCACAAAAGCAGTACCCTGCTCCCCAAACCTTGGGCTCTCACCACGCCAGCCACAGGCATTCCAGATCACATGAACTGCCAAATCTTTCTGACATTAATTTGTGCTCCTCAGTCTAGACCCATCATGTCCAGCTATTTAATTCCTGAGAACCCAAAAATTTCAAAACTGCATTTCCTCTGCAGAAGTTTTATTCCACATAAATATTGTTTTTAATGTCTCATATTATTTGACAAATATTAATTCATACTCAGCCCTCCTGTGAAGCTGAAAAATGCTATCATTAATTTCACTTTATGGACAGGAAAGAGAGGAGAAATTATTTGCTATGGGCAAAGAGGGAAAATTGCTTTTAACGTGGGAGTAAGAGCTCCTAGGCCTCATCTCTGAGCCTTAATTCTCCTCAGCAGAGCAGTGCCAGGCATCCTTTTTTGGGTGGTCAGCAGAGACATACGTGGCACTTTGCTCACATCTGCCCTTCTGTTTCATTCCCCACAACCTGATCAATAAACACCAGGCTTGCCCAGGCACAAGAACAATATGGGAAGCCACCCTGCCTTCCCTCCCTTGCCTTTGCTGCAGCAGCATCCCTTCAGAGTCCCTGCACTCTGTCCCTTTTCCTCAGCCTGAAGATGACCCTGCAGAGAGAGAACACCCCTGGCCCTCACCTGGGACCCATCACTGGGCTTTGTCCTCACTCTGGCTGCCACTGCAGGGGCAGCTGGGGCAGATTTGACAGCCTGGGCACCAAGACATTTACTGCAGGCACCACCACACACACCAGGGACACCACTGCTGTGTGCCACGGGCACTGCTGCACAGCCATGGGCATCACGGGGCCCTGCCACATCTGTGGGAACACACTGGCACAAACCCTGCACATCACACCAGGGTGAAACACTAATGCTGCCCTGGCTGTGACAGGGGAACAGACCTTGCTGGGCCCTGAAGGCAGGGCTTTCTCAGCTGGGTTTATTTTTACCAAGTGACATGTCTGACCCACAGAGGGGTGGCCTAGTCCCAGCTGTTGAGCCACAGCGAACGTGCCAACAGCCCTTGACGCTGGCACAAAGCTGCCTTCCCCCTTTTTAATGGTACATGTACTGGAAATTCCTATCTCAGAAGCCCAGACTGCCCAACACTCCCTCTCAGCATGGAGAGGTGTCAGGGAAGATATTTTTGAAGTTCTGGGCAAGCTCAGTCAGTGAAGTGCAATTACTACGAAAAGCTCTTTGTGTAGCTGATAAATTTCACTGTGCACACAGGATCCCTCACTCCCCAAACAGAACCAAGATATAAAGCAGAGTACACATTCAGGGGACACACTTTCCTGATACTAATGCCACAGATATTTATTGAGGCTTAGGAGAAGGGACAGTTATCTGACTGACACTGCACTTTCCTTTTCCTCTTTCTCTCCCATGCAAAATGCATGTGGGTCTTATGGAATAGGAAATAGGTGTTATGAGAAGTCACCATAGAGTCACCTTTTGATGGCTGGAGATTTTTATTTTGGAGGAGACTATTTCTCTACTGCAGTTTTCCTGGTCTTCTGGATATGTGTTGAATTTTCCAATGAATGTATCCATTAAAAATTATTTTGTCTGTAGCCCAAAGTATGACTTTATCACCAAAAATTCCTCTGCCAAAAGCCCTTTGTCAGCTGCCTGACTGATTGCTGAAGGCTAAGCACAATTAATGAGACCGCCAATACTCAGGATTCCTGCATGACCAGGGCAAGAGGAAGTATTCAAGACATAAAATGCTTTTTCCACCCAAGAGGTGAAAGTTAAAATAGCATTAATAATAACAGAATGAGGTTGTAGCAGCCTTCCATTCCCAGGCTACCAAGAAACTCAAATATATAATTCATAGCAGTTTTGGGATCATTTTAAAACACTTTAATTTGTGTTGAGCAATTTGCAGAAAACTGGGTAAGACTCCAAGAAAGACAGGCTTTCCTGATTGTTCTTTGATTGTTTTTATGATTTTTCCATGTTTGAACAGCAGCACACAGCAGCACTCAGGCTGTTGGTGGTCCTGGGGACACCTGGCCGGAGCACAGTGAGGGGACACAGGACAGGGTGCCAGCATGGGCTGAAAAGCATTGCCCTCCAGGGGCACCCTGCTCCTCCACCTGCTTTCCCTGCAGGTGGCTCTGCCTGGACACAGCAAAGGCTGAGCACTGGATGAAGGGCAGAGCCCAGGCTCCTGTTTCACCAAACACAAATGCTTATCACTGCCAAACCTGCTAGATGTCCCTCTCCCTGGATAAGTGCCCATGAAGCTGGGACAAGCAGGAGAGGAGCTCTGGAGCTGGGCTTAGAAAAGCAAGTTTTGATCTTTGCCAAGGTCTCAGACATGTGGTACCATGTACATTCCTGTGAAAGTCTGCATTTCTCAGTGCTTCCTGTGTCCCTCAGTGCCTCCTGTGGGGATGTTCATAGGGTTGTGAGTGCCTGCCCAGCCCCACTTTCAGTTGATGCCTCTCCCCCTACTTTGGCTGAGCTGAGCAGGTCCCTACTGAACTGCAGAGGAACTAATTATTGTCTTAGATGATTTTTAACTTACACACACCATTGAAGTAGTACAGCTTCCACAGGAAGGCTTGTGCTTCAAACAGTCTGTGCATGTGGTTGACTGCTGGAGGCAAGGCTATTCTTGGAGGAGGGAGGTACACTGGCCAAAGCCCCCCAGCCCAGGAAGAGCTTTTCCCACCAAGGAGGAAGCCTTCCACTTGCTGGGCAAGGATTTAATTGCATGGTTTCAAGACATGCATAGCTGTGAGGATCATTCCAGCTCTGTGTCTGGCATTCCCTGTGAGAGTCTCCCTGACCAAGTCCTTCAAACACACTGGTGGCAGAATCTCTTTTCTGTGTCCTATGCAGTTACTGGCTTCCCAAGTACACTGCCTCTTTCCAAAGCACGTGGCTTTCATGGGAAAACAGAGGGGGTTATTGAGAGCAATTGGAGAGGCAGCTTTTGATGGTTGGAGCTCTAGAGATTGCTCCTGTGGTTGCAATGTTCCCTCAAGCTGGATGGCGACACATACCTAAGGGTGTCAGCCAGCCCCACTCCTGGCCCTTTAAGCCCTGGTCTGAAATGCAACACTTTAGAAATATGATGGTTTAGACAACTTTAGTTCAGTGAGTCAATTCCGGATTATCAGCCCACAGAGGGAGGATACTGACTATCCCTCAGAAATTAGCAACCAGCAAGCTCTTTCCTTTGATGAATGTTATTTTAAAGAGTCAGTTCACTTCTTTGCTCCAAGAACACTTCCCATTAATCACTGCACAGGGACATTGTGACCTCCTCCTCCAATGGCTTTATGCCCAGGATGACTAATTCAGCACCATCAGAAAACAAGAAAGAGGGAGAGGAGCTGGAGAAGATGTGGTCCCACCAAAGATGTGGGGAAATAGGTGCCACTACGAGAAAGTCACTTCAAGGGATGGGATAGATGGGAAGCAATACGCAAGTGCTCACAACACTTTCAGACCTAAAAGTATTAGAAAACAGCTAAGCTTTTGCCTCCTTCAGAAAAAAATTAAAAATAAAAAAAGAGGAAGAAAAAAAAAAAAGAAAAAAAAGGAAGGAAAAAGAAGGGAAAAAAAAAAAAAAAAGAGTGGGAAAGGTCCTGTACTCCTGTGCCAAGATATGAGCAGTTTAGAGCCTGGGCTGAGCAGGCTCCCGTTGCCTCATCTGACAGATCTCCCTGGCTGCCACAGACCCTCCCAATTTCCAATGAGCTGTGCTTATTGCTATGACCACTGCTGTCTCACCAGTACCTAACCCCTGCAGTGCTGCAGTGAGTGCCTCAGTTCAGTGCCTCTGCTGCTCTCCAGCAGCTGTGATTTACCCAGAATGAGCAGCAGTTAAACAGATCATGACAGCAGATAAAGCTGCTGAGGAACAAGTTCCTTTGTATGCCTTGGACTTCACATCTCAGTCTCTAGAAACTGAGAGAATCTGTGATTACTCTTAACATAAAGTTAACGATGCCAGAGAAGAGCCTCTGGGTATGACTGAGTGGGGGGAAATGCCCAGAAGCATCAATTCAGTGAATATTTACTCTAATTTGCAAGGCCCCATGAAAGGGCGGTAGCTACAAGCCTGATCAGCTCAGAGCTGATTGCAACCTGCTCCAAGAGACTTTAAAATCATAGAGCTTAGAATCAAGTAGTAGAAGGTTGTGGGAACCCTCCCATTGAACTTCCAGGCCTAGCAAAACCCCACCATTAGTTTTACAAATCTTTCTTTCCATTGTATCCATATTTCATACTCCAGACCTTTCTTTGGCTTACACTGTATTACCAAGTGCTCCCTGACGAATTAAGAGGAGAGTCAGTCACATTCTTACAAGTTGTCAGGCATTAGTAAAGGTATTAAAACCAAGCTTGAATGTCTTAAAACTACTAAAGCACCATTGTGGTACATCCAACACCTTTAACGTTGTCCAGGCTATGGGAGGAGGATGAAGCAGGCCCCAGCCAGGGTGCTCAGGCAGCCCCAGGGGAAGCAGCTTCCCAGGGGACAGCAGGAACATGGTCTGGTCAGTACCAGGCACAGGGAAGGGTCTTTCTTCAGGAACTCATCAGCTTAATGAGGAGATCTTTAAACCAAGGTCAGTGGGGTTGGTGATGTGAGCCTGCAGGTGGGTCCAAACCATGGAGCCCTGGGCAGCAGCCTGAGCACACACTGTTGGAATGGAAACAAGAAAGAAAACACTGGTTCATTTTTGTTCCTCTGCTTTGATGTCCCTGTCCCAGTGACAGAAATGCAGCAGCCAGCCCAGCATCAGCAATAGCAGATTTCCATACAAAAACATGCAAAGAGAAGGTTGTCTGCAACAGGGAAATATTGCAAAAGGAATACTTCTTAATTTGCTACCAGAAACTATTTTTCACCCAAGATTTTTCCAATTTCAGATTGATAGTGCTAGCTTGTATTTTAAGCTAAAACATTTTGATTTTCAAATGACAAACCCTTTTGCTGGCTGGATCTCCTGTGAAACTGCCCTTTTCCATAAAACACTTTGTGTGTCTTGTGTGACTGACAGCTATCATACTGGCATCACAGACTCTCTTCTTTCATCCCTGTCATCTTCTTCCTTGTGTCTGAATTATCTCAGGGACTTTGGGAAACTGCTTAAAAGCTCCCAGTAGAGGAGCAGGACCCCTGGAATCCCTTCCTTCACCCCACGCAGTAGTTTAAGATCGTGATCATCTCCAGCAGACAATGATAAAATAACAGTTACCTGAAGGGAACAGGTTCTCCTTTTCAACCAGTGCCTCAGGGGGCTCTTCTCTGTTGTGTACTTTTTTGGGTTTCAGGCAGGTGAACAATTCACAAAAAAATTATAATTAGAATCTTTCTTTTTCCAGAGGCAGAAGTTTATGTTTTTCACTTAATATTTCTAGAAATAGAAGGAACAGCTGTTAAAGAAAACTGTCATTTTCAGAAAAAGAGAGGAACCCTTAATCTCAGATTTGATGTGATTTTTGCTTTCTTTAAGTACACCTGCCAAGTTCTAGCTTTCCTTTCTTTTCAGCTTCATTTAAAAAGGTTGTCATACAAGGAACAAAAACCAGAGCTCTTTGAATTCTGAGTGCCAGACTTTTGAAGTCTCCAGCAGTTTAGGGTGAAAATTGCCAAGGAAAAGAGGGCAAAAAATGTTTTAACAGACAGACAGACATTTATCATCACAGGAAAAAATGAGGTAAATTATCTAAAGTTCATCGAAAATACCCAGATCACCAAGAAAATTGAGCTGACATTTATATACACACACTAATTACTAGGGACATGAGCACATCAGAGGAGTTCCTTAGGCTGAAAATATCACAAACTGCATTTCCTGGGTACCTGGCTTTGGGTGCTGCTGCCCAATTGATCCACTAAAGAAAAGCTGTGTTTCAGCAAAAGGGTGACTGAGAGCACAGCCAGGACTGAAACAGCAAAGGCGAAAACAGGCTGAAAATAATTCCGAATAAATAACAAATAATCTGGGGCAAGACTGAAGGGACATTCTGCTCAAAAGAAGCACGACAAATTGACAACTGAAACAAAATTATCAGGTTACCTTCCAGCCCCAGCAGCGGGCCCTGGGATGGCAGCCAGCTCTCAGCTGGGAGCAAAACACCAAAGCACATCCCTAATCCCAGGAAGAGGCCCACAGAACATAGCTAAGACTGGTTCTTGAGGACATGGGGAAAGGCAAATGGCCCTTGAATTTCACTTAGCCAGTTGTACCTGGACTCACACTTTGCAGTGTCTGTAGGAAGCAGCACAGTCAATAAACAACCTTAAGTTCATGGCCACGGGTACTCAGGGCACGATGCTCCACAGGATTAGGTTAAAACTGACTCAGACTGAGTGACACCTGCTGGTCTGTCTGGGTCCTCAGATTCCTCATCCCGCCAGGCTGACCTGTGTGAGGCTCTGGGGCATCTCCAGAAAACCTGTGCTTGGCTGCAGTACCACTGTGTCTGTGAACTCAGTTACACAGCCAAGGAAAGGTTTTATTGCTTCCCTGAAAGCCATGGAAACAAGTAATGATTTATAGTGGTTTATTGATGGTTTGATTCTGCTACCTCAGAAGACTCACGAGAAGAGTGAACAAAAGACAGGATGCTGACTCATAAGCAGATATGGAGAAGAAAGATGACACTGTTCAAACCAGCCTTCAGTGCAGTGATGATATTCTGGGAGACATTAATGACTGGGAGAAGTATCTGTAGGATTCATCTGTTTAACTTTCCCAGGGCAAGTGTTTTTCAGCTGTGGGCTTTCATGTATTTTAGGTGCAATATTATTACTCACAAATCATCGGCTGGAGAGACATTATGTCAGAGGATGAAAACTGACACCCCCAACATTTGGTTCAGCTTCACCGGAAATCTGTCACCTCTCTGGTCTTTTTTGGAAGAGTCTGAAGATTTAAGTTCAGTGTATCAGAGGTATTTGGCTACTCTGCCCTGGCTGACCACTGCAAGCCATCAAGACCTATTTTTAGACACATGAATAACGAAGGATTTTGGAGTGGATCCTGAAATGTCCTGAGCCTCAACAGGAATGTGGCAGTGGCACTCAAAAGGGTTTGTTTGCAAGTGTTTGATTTATTCATTTGCTCAGAACTCTCCATCCCAGTGTGTGCTGTGAGTCACATCTCCTCTGCCCACAGCCTTCCCGTGAAAGTGGTTCCAACTGGGGGGGGGTATGTGCTTACTTGGGGTTCAGCCAGGGTCCAGGCAGTTCCACCTTCTACTGCTGTTTGTGTGGCTGTGAGTGCCACAGCCCTGGCACAGTCCCCCCACAGCCCCCCAGCCCCCTGCCAGGCCAGCAGCTCAGGTCTGTCAGGGATGTGTTGGGGACAAAACTGCTGCCCTTCCTTGGCCGCTCTGTTCTGCCGGTCTCAGGAGCCCACGGCTCGGGGCAGTGACTGGAGCTTCAGCTCAGGCTGCCTTGTCTCGTTTGTTTGACTGGTTCTGTCAATTGAGACACCAAACTCCTCGGCCATTGCTGTATCCAAGGCTCAAGGGGTCCCTGCAAAGGCACCAGCACAGCTCCAGAACTCCAGCATGGGCACGAGCAGTGTCACCGTGGCACATCCCAGATGAGAAGGGTACAGTGTCACTGTGGCACATCCCAAAGGAGCAGGGTACAGTGTCACCGTGGCACATCCCAAAGGAGAAGGGTACAGTGTCACTGTGGCACATCCCAAAGGAGAAGGGTACAGTGTCACTGTGGCACATCCCAGATGAGAAGGGTACAGTGTCACTGTGGCACATCCCAGATGAGAAGGGTGCAGTGTCACTGTGGCACATCCCAGATGAGAAGGGTGCAGTGTCACTGTGGCACATCCCAGATGAGAAGGGTGCAGTGTCACTGTGGCACATCCCAAAGGAGAAGGGTACAGTGTCACTGTGGCACATCCCAAAGGAGCAGGGTACAGTGTCACCATGGCACATCCCAGATGAGAAGGGTACAGTGTCACCATGGCACATCCCAGATGAGAAGGGTACAGTGTCACTGTGGCACATCCCAGATGAGAAGGGTGCCTGGTTTATCAGCACCTGGGGTCCCTGGAATAGCAGTGAACCCCCAGAGACAGGCGGGCACATGCACATACTTTTTATCACAAGTCACATTCTTCTCTCCTGTAACAGATGAAGCTCAGATTCATGCCCAAGTCTGTACGGTGTTCCTCAAACCCTGAATTACGTTTTGATACGCTTTTTCGAACTCTTTGAGAAACCCCCGTTCACTCGGAGCCAGCACTGCTCTGCAGTCAGTGAGGGCTGGGTGCGACAGCCTCACCCACCGCTACCGCCGGGGAGAGCGGCTGGGGACGAGCCCAGCGGCCCGCCCCGGTCCCGGGGACCCTCGCCGGGCCTCCCCGCCCCGGTCCCGGGAACCCCCGCGGGGCCTCCCCGCCCCGGTCCCGGCAGTTCCGGAGCCTTTTCCCCCTCAGGGCCCTCAGGGCGCCGCGTCCAGGCAGGGCAGGAACCGCGGGCCGCCAGGGGGCGCTGCGGGGCCGTGCGTCCTCCCTCACGGCCGGACGGTGCCACAGCGCCCCCTGGCGGCTTCCGCCGTTCCCGGTCTCCCGGTGCCCTCTCCCGGTTCTCGCCGCCGTTCCCGGTCTCCCGGTGCCCTCTCCCGGCTCTCGCCGCCGTTCCCGGTCTCCCGGTGCCCTCTCCCGGCTCTCGCCGCCGTTCCCGATCTCCCGGTGCCCTCTCCCGGGTCACTTTCTCCATTTAACTAGGCTGTTGTGGTGCTTCCCGGTGGCCCTCGGTCGGCACCGGTCATTAGACATGGGCAGCTCAGCTCTGGGCTCCCCGGGGCCGCTTGAGCCGGTGAGACCTGTGTGTATTTTCCTGCTTATTGAACTCAAAGCTTCCTCGGCACAGGAGCAGCCGAGCGAGCTGGAATCGGCAGGGTGAAACCCGCAGGATACAGCCGGGTTACGGCGTGTTTGAGTGGGCAGGGGTGGGGGCACTTTCTCCTGTGACAAGGAGGAACCTCACATTTTGGAACATAGCAAAGCAAACCTCCAGCAGTTATGAACCACTGGAGACATCAATCCCTGCATTTCACAGACAGGCAGAGGTGAAACAGCTGAGCCAGTGCAGGTGTATAAAATACCTGTATAAAGCCCTGTTGGCAATGCAGATCTTTTATAGAATAACAAGACCTTCAGCAATGACATTGCCTGAGTGTGACACATTCCAGCTGAAAAATACTCTGCTCTTCCAGGCCTTTGGATTTACAGTGGGTGAGAGATGGGATAGGACACAGCCTGTGTCATGTGCCACCCTCTGGGTCCTCAGCCTTCCCAAAAACCGCCAGCAGCTTGGTCCCCTCCATCCTGCTCCTGCAGTGCCCCTGTGCTTGAAGCCTCTCTCCCATCTCCTCGTGGCAGCCATTCACCCCCATCCCCTTGCCCACACACATCCTGGGGGGACACTTCACACCAGGTCTCTGTGTGGTGAATGTCAATACAAACCCCATTTACTCTTGTCCACATAGTAACAGAGGAATATTAAAAATGAAAACGAAATCAGGGTTATTTAAGGGTCAGCACAGATATCACAGATGAAGATTTTCTGCTGAGAAAGCTGAATGTTGTCCTTCTATGAAAAAAAAGAGTGGTTTCTCATTTTGATGTGTAGGAAACCAGGCCCATTCTTCTATGCATGAGGTACTGGTCTTTGTGCAAACAATAGCACTGTGTGAGTTAACACTTCTCTTGTATGGAAAAATCATCAAGAAGCAGCAATTCCTGTACCTGAGTCAGGGATCAGAATTTTTAAAAATGGCCAAAGTCCACAGCAGAGTAAAGTGTCAGACCAAGTAACTTGGTTTTACCAGCTTAATAGTTATTCAGTTAGCTAATAATTACTTCACTGGCAGGCTTAACTCCTGCCCAATGAGCACTGGACTCTTTGACAACAGCAACAATCCCAAACTGAGTATCACTTCAGGTGACCCCTCTAGTGTGTTCAACACTGTGTGTTGGGGAGCAGAGCACCCTATGAGCAAACCCTCAGGTGTCTTCTTACCACAGTTAAATCCAAAGCAAGAGGAGCCCTCCATGGAGAGATGTCTTTCCCATTCCTCTGACTCACACATTCCTATTCTTACATCTCCCCATTTTTCAAATTAAAGCCATTTGGTCTGGATTTGGAGGGTACCACAGTGCTTTGGGCAATGTTGAAGTGAACCCAGTTAACAGCTTCCATTTTAATCACTCAGAAGTGACTCAAAAAACCTGTGAGCTCTCTGTGGAACTGCACTAAGCTCATCAGGGCTGGTTAAATGATTCACAGCTGCAGGTTCATTATTCTGCTTGGAAAGTTTCTTCAAAAGGAGAGATAAGAAGCAGCTCTTCAGAGAGGGCAATAAAATATTCTCTTTTGGTAAAGGCACCTGATTTTAACACTTTGAATGCTAAAGGGCAATTTTAATGTAGCTCTGTATTTGGCATATTGTTAATTTTCAGTAGATGTGTAGCTGGAAATTGATGTAACATCTTTGGTGAAGTTGCCTGTGCCCTTGCTGCCCTACTTGCAGCATTGCCCAATGAGCCTGGGTCTGGCACAGTCGTAGTGTACATGTTGTTACTGAACAGCCCCTCCCAAACAAATCTGACTTTGATGACCACTTTTCACGTGTAGCAAACTTGCTGTGCACAGTTCCTGCCCTGTTTGTTTGCAGCCAGGTGAGGGACAGCACAAGTTCCCCAGCAAGAGAAAGGGAGCTAGGGCATGGCTGCGCATCCCAGCAGGAGCACCAGGAGAAGTGCACAAGGAATTGATCAGGCTGTGCTTTCCTTCATGGAAGTGTTTATTGGAGAATAACAATTAAATTCAAGGAGACCTCTAAGTATCCCATGCTCCTGCCTGCACCAAGGTGCCAGGCAAACAGTGCTGCTGGGACCAGCCATTGACTGCACAAGCTGCAGGGAAGCACATGACAATGAAACAGCATTTGCAGTCAGGGCATATCCATGGCTGACTCTCCACCTGGGTAACCACAGCACTTCTTTGTGCAAAGGGCTTTTCATGCTGAAAGAAGTCAAAGCACATGGAGACAAAAGCTTTGGTCATGAAGCAGTCTATGCTTTCTTGCTAATCCTCTTGTAAGAGGGAATATCATCTCCTTTTCATAACTCCAAAGTTACACAAAACCCAGAGGAGAGAGAGGGTACTGAACCAGTATTTTATTTGACTGTTAGCCCCCAAAGAACATTGGTGGATCAAATCTCACTAAATTACAACCACACAGATATTTTAACAGAGAGCGTATTAAAGCAAGAGCATCCAGTGAGAGGTTGTGTGTAATCAGGAGGAAGTTTGCCAGACTTTTACAAAAACAATCACCTCAAAGAAACAATGTTTGTTAAGGCAGCTCAACACTGCCAGACTGCAGGCCCCTACTGAGGAAAGCGCTGCTGCACAAGGATCAGCATGGGATGTGCTGTGAGGAAACAATGTCAGCTTTTCATCTGGGAGCAAACTGTCCCTTGGAGAGCGGTTGCCAGGTGAGGGATGTCTGCCTGCTGCCATGGTCAGACGGGCAGCCTGTGGGTTTGACCTTGGTCTGCACCATCCATCCATTCACACAAGGCTGAGGGATGCTGAGCCAGCATGCTGAAGGATGCGAGGCAAAAACAGACTGATTCATTTAGCCCAGAGTAAGGAGTTTGACAGTTCTCTGGGAGTGAGTTGGGAAATACATGCAAATGGTGTTATTTAATCTCATTGATTTTTTCAACGTAAAGAGAAGAGCATTTGAATGAGAATAAGTTTTATTAAGTTACAGTAACAATGTTTGTTTGCATTTGTGATTGGTTTGTTTTTTTAAGAAGAGACATCTTGTTTATAGAAACCTCCAGACAGTAATAGTAGGGAAATGCCATTTTCAGTGTCATGGATTCCCAGTTTTCCGGACAGTAAAACAGCCAGCTTAGGAGTAATGTCTGGTTTATGCTGTAATTTACTTGTAACACAGAATTAAAGGTTTTGGTACTGCCTCTGTGGTGCCAGCTCCAGGGAGGACTCCACTCCAGTGGAACCAAATTGAAGGCTCACCTGGTCAGAGCTGATACCTGAGCCTTGAGTATTTGCTCTCTGAAGAGATGTTTCTAATTCCATTTCCTCCCCATAGCATATCCTCTGCAGAGTATTTCCTGCAGATGTGAAGAAAAAGAGATCACTGTGCCTCAAATGGGAGCACAGACCTGAAGCCTTGGTACTGTCAATGCCACTGGGATTTGCAGTGTCCCAAGCCATGCCAGGCCCCTGCCCCTGTCCATGTCCCAAATGCTGTTGTCCTCCTTCTTCCCACAATAACTTAGGAAAAAGCAAGATTAGTGTTGCTCTTACTCTTTCTTCCCCCTCACAGTTTCTTTTTGAAGTACAAGTACATTCTCAGGTCACATATTTTTGTACTCATCAAAGCATCTTGATTTCCAGATTTAAGCAGCCTTTCACACAGGTCTGCAGCTGTGACAGGCTGCCAGTCTGGGTGGAATTGCTCAGCTATAGAGGTGTAATTTAGAGTATTTTGCACAGGAAGACTGAAGCTAAGTTCCTTTTCACTGTCTTTTGAAGCTCAACCCTTTACCATCACAAAGGCTGAGCTGGTTCAGAATGGGCATAAAGAAACTGGTTATCCTTTCTGAGAAAGAGGAAAACACAACTTTGGTGGATTTTCATAGCCATAGGCTGAAGTTGGCCATGTGCTCGCACTGGGTATCTGTCACTAGTGACACAAACCCAGGTCTGAAATGTGGTGGCTGCCTCTGCTGTGAGCCCCCAGAGCAGCAGCTGCTGGTGCCAGCTGCCAGGCACACACATCCCAGGAGTCCAGCTATCTCTTGAGTTCCAGAGGCACCGTTTGGACCAGGAGCAGCGCTGCTGGTGCACCCTGCCACCAGCGATGTAGCTGGAACACAAGGACCTGTGCTTGAGGAGAACACTGTGGCACATTGTCAGGTGTTCAGTTTAACTGAGCAGGGAATACATGACTCTTTACATGTTACAGGTTAAACTTCTTCCATCTCCTGCCTTTTGGGTTGAAAACCTGCAGGACTGGTTTGTTCCACTGTGATGGAACCAACACAATGCTGGTTCCATCTCAGACAAAGGCAGAACTCCCAGTTCCATAGTTGTTGAAAGGTTGCTGCTGCCCACATGACAACTACAGGACAGGGAGACAGGCTGACCCCAGTGGGGAAGGACTGCCAGGCTGGCAGGGAAGCCACAAAGAACACAGTTCTTGAGGACTGGTAAAAAATAATAATATCGAAAGTGAAAATAATTTAGATTTTATGCCAAAGAAATCTCAATTCACAAAGTTAAAGCCCTAACAGCTTTACATCAAGCCACAGTGGGCAGCTGGTGTGTGTATAACCAGTGTAGCTTCCCCATGTGTGCTTAGAAGATGAAAGGCTTCATGTGCTGTTAAATAATTCTTTTCATTTTTGCTGACTGTTCCAATGAAAAAAATCACTTAAAACCCCTCATTCTGGAGCCCACAAGTGGGCAATTCATCCATAGAGAATTTTGATACCTGAGAGAACAAGGTCCTGAATGACCCAGTCAAAGGCAGAAGTTTTCATGCTGTGGGCACAAGGTTGACTTGATGGTCTCCAGAGGCTTTTCCAAACCCGTTTTCCCCATGATTTTGCAATCCCTATGTGATGCTTCCCATCTGTCAGAGGAAGACTTCAGCTTTCTGCCACAATTGGCTGCACGCTGGATATGTCTGTCCTTGCAGAGTTCCTCTGGGAGGGTGTCTGTGCCTTCTGGCACGTGCTGCTTCTTTTGCACGGGCAGTTCTCAGCCTTGGCATGCCGGAACAGTGGGGAGATGGGCTGCAGAGCGTGGCCCTGAGCTGTGCTCCTGCGCTGGCACACGCACAGCAGGGAGCGCAGCTCCGTGCGGAAGCTCTCGTTCAGCCAGCAGTAGATGAAGGGGTTGTAGCAGGTGCTGCTCATGGCAAACCAGTGAAAAGCGAAGTACAGAGCGTTGCTGCTGTGGATGGCCCTGCAGGAGATCAGCACCACGTAGCAGTTCAGGGGAAACCAGCAGACGGCAAACACAACCACCACCACCATCAGCATCTTCAGCGTCATCTTCTTCTTCCGCTGATGGGCATAGTATTGCTCCATGGTGAGGTCCCCAATGGCGTTCCTCAGCCAGAGCTTTTTGGCCACTATGGTGTATGTGATGGAGATCACAAGCAAGGGCAGAACATACAAGAGAACAAATGTAGTCAGGTCCAAATACTTCCAGAAAAGATCAGCAGGAGGAGGGAAGCTGGGGAGGCACACCATTCGGATGGTTCTGTTTCTGAAGATCAAAGAGAAAGAGCTCTCAATTCCACTGCCAGCTGCACACAACTGAGGACAAACACTTCAGACATTCAGAAAAGTTTCAGTACAGGTAGCAGACCTCATTTGGTGTCATGGGCAGGTGCCACTTTGAATGGAAAATCTTACTCTAGGTTTGACCTTTGGCTCCAATGAAGGTTATTTCAAACACATCCCCAGGAAAATAAAGAAATCATCCATACTGACATCTGTGTCCTCTGCTGACAAAGAGTCCCTCTCCCCTCTGCCTGCCCCAAATGATATGGTTGAACCTCTGAGCCCAAAACAACTAATGAACCAGCCTGGAAGCAATTCCATTGATTGGCATTGTCCCTGTGTGACAGACACAGCACCCATGTGAAGGGAACAAAAACTTCTCTGTTTCACCACCCTTTCTGCTCTAATAACATGGATGGAAGGGTGTGGCCTTGGCTTCTCTGGGGCTTTGCAAATGTCATACAACAAAAAATATGTAAATGTCTTACCCAATATAAAACCTTGTCAGAGTCTGATAAATGGCGTGAGGCAGCGAGAAGCAGCTGGCCATAACCCAGATGATGATGATGCAAATCCCTCCTTTCACCATGGACATGCGTGGCTTGAGAGGGTGCATGATCACCTGCAGAGAACAACGACTCCTGAGGACTTACAGTGTCTCGGTCACTCTTTGAGCCCCATGTTGCATGTGACATGCAGCATCAGCTCCACATGTCTTCAGTGTTAAAAGGCAGAGACTGGCTTTACAGGACTTCAGAGAGCACAAGGGCTGGGAAATGCATGGGGTTGTGCACATATTGGGTGTTTCTGCTGGCCTAGAGCCTGAGCAGAGAAACACACTCTGTGTGACACATCAGCAAGACTTCAGAGACCACAGTGGTGAGATCTCTGTTGAGTTATACACACTGTGGAGGATTACCCTGGGCAATGAAACAATAATTAAAAATAGACCTATGGTCTCATCCAGATGATCACTTGGCTGATGAAGTCTTTGGTATTTTATGCATGTTTTTTCTAGTCCCATTATAAATATCTACTTAATCAAGTTAACTCCCCCAGAGTATCTGTCTGCCGTGGTACTTCTCAAGATTAGCAATATTTTTAGAGGCAAGTGCTGGTTTCTCTTTTGTCTGGGACAGACCTTCACTTGTCTTTATCTCCTGGGGCTGTACTAGTTCATTCCAGCTCTGAGGAACCCACTCCACTCAATTTAAAGGCATGCATTGTTTGGCCTTAATTAAAAAAATACTTCTTGATATCTAGCCGTGCTTTGCAATCAACCCAGAATATACTGATTAAAACTCATCACTGTCAAAGTGCTTTGATTTCAGGAGCTGTAATATTGCACATGAAGTGGGCAGACTGTAAAACCCTTTGTGGTAAAAAGAACCCAAGTTTGATGTGGCTGATTTATGCTCCAGCAGTCCCAGTGATTCTCTGACACCAGATGGAGCCAGTTCTTGTTCTCAATTTCATCCAGCCACATTTATCATGTGAAGTTGCTTTTCCGTAGCAACTGTTTCAGTGACTCCAGCACTGCAAGAAATCCAGTCTGCCTGAGAGCTCACTTTGCTGGATCTGGCCACTCAGCACTCATCAGCTAAAGAACAAATTATAAACTCTCTTAAAGAAACTCTTCAGTCTGTATTCATTGCTTGACCTGCAAGGTTTTCCTAGTTGGTAAGTATCAGGGCTGGAGGAGAAGGAGAGAATTTCTTACCTTGAACTGGAAGAGTTAACATAGTTCTTACTGTTTCCAGCCTTAGGCAAGGACGGGGGCAAATGTCAGAACAAACAGACTCTCATAAATTGTGGAGAGAATGTGTGGGCTGGCTGATGTTTGAATTCAGCACTTATCCTCACCCTACTGGCAGAGCTGTGCTCTGAGACAGGGCTGAGGAGGGCAGGGAGCCCATGAGCCCAATGGCCCAGGCAGAGCAGGGTTGGACCAGGCTGTCTGGCACTGGTCTCCTGAGGATTTCAGTATCTCCAGGGACAGAGACTCCCACTAACCACATCCTCCCTGGACAGCCTGTTACAGTATTTCATCACCCTCACTAAAAAACGTGTATTTTGTCACTGCCTTGAAAGCTGGAGTTCTCCCCTCTGTTCCCTGAGTCTCTAGACAGTGCAGGTTCCCTGGTACTGGGATTAGAGGAGGAAAAAACTATGTATCTAGCACATTATTTTCTAGCAAAGATAGGGGTGGTGTCTTCAACATACCTGGTGCCGGTCCAGTGCAATGGCAGCAAGGGTCAGCACAGACACGTGGACAGAGCAGTACTGAACAAACCGGCTGATGTGACACATCAGCTTTCCAAAAACCCAGGTGCTGCTCACAAACCTCACCTGAAGAACAGACAACATCAGATTAAGAGGAGCAGTACCTGAAGAGAAGCAAATTGGCAAAAGCTGCATAGTATGGAACAAATACTTTAATACAGCTTCCTGAGGTTTTGGAGGTGTTTTATCCTCAGTTTTTCCTTGAGAAACAGTGACTGTGGAGGTCACTGTTTCTCAGACCAAGAGAGGTCACAAACTGAGGTGAGATTTACTGCACTGTGCAAACCAATGGCTTGAGCAGTGTTCTGTGTATGTTGTGTACATTTGTACATTTACCATGGCCCTTCTGGAATACATAAAGAAATCTTAGCTCTGCTCCTCAAAGTGGCTCTGCAGGGGACACTAGGTGCCTCCCAGAAAACATTATTCCTTTGGACATGTGGATGCTGAAAGCTGCATTGTCTCCAAACTTAGTGAGAGAAATCTGTGGAATCCATCACCTGTTCCCAGAGAGGTGTAACTGATGATGGCTTCTCTGCAGAGAAGAATGTGCCAAATTGCCTCATTCACTTATTATTCCTGACTGTGTAATATTAAGTACAAATTAATGTCACTCATTTTTCTGCAGATGAAGCTAATTTGAAGTAAAGTATATTTACTACAAAGCATCTGTCCACAGAAAATTAGTCAAGACTAGCTAATCTGTTTTCAATTAATCTAATTAATTTCCCTGTAGGGGCGACTCTTGCAGCACTGACTTTCACTGAACTGGAGCAGTGTGTTGGATCTCTGGAGCTGGTGTAAAACTTGTTCCTGAGAGAGCAGATAGAAATTTAATTACACGTGCCTTGTGTGTGGCTGTTGGTGTGCGAACACACAAGAATTCACCAGGCTCTCCCTGAACAAATTATGGATGCAAATCCCACCAGAGCAAGGCAAGGAAATCCCACCAAAGAAACAGCATCAGTTTAGGAAAGGGTGAATTCAAATAGCTAATTCAAGACCTGCTTTTGGAAGACAGAAGAGCACTCTGGGCAGGGATGAAGCAGGAGGATTTTGAACAGGAATGCTAGGTCAAATCCAGGAGCAGAGTCCTGTTTATATGGCATTTATAGTCTGTGACAGTAGGGCAAGAGATTGATCTTTAATTTTTCCCACCTCATACAGTTAATGTTCTTTTCTATAATATATATATTTTAGTCACTGAAAATGAGAAAGGACTTTTAGTCCCAGGAAGCACCGTCTGTAGTGGCTGAGGGAGGGACATGCCACTGACATGGTTCAGTGCAGCCTGAGCACTTCCCTGAGATGTTGCACAGGGACTGACCTGGTTCATGTTGTTTCCATAGGAAACCAGCCCTTAGCTGTATTATCTCATGTCAAACTTGTCCCCACTTCCTTCCCCATCTACAGGCAGAAAGGGGTCCCAGGTCTGCACCTTGCCCAGAGAGATGGAAAGCTGCAGCAGAGTGACCACTGCAATGGACTGCGAGGTGAGGGCATGAGCCCCCAGCTCCGCTTGCTCAGGGGGTGTTTGGGATGGGGGCCATGACTGCACCCTCTGCAGAAGGCAAAAGGGGAAGGGGGGCAAAAGTTAACTCTGGATACCAGCCTGAGCCCAGCCCATTCCATCCTAGTGCACACAGCTGACAGCACACACAGACACAGCAGGCACGGCAGGACAGGGCTCACCAGTGTGAAGGGGGTGTTCAGGGTGGTGATCATCACGTCAGCAATGGCCAGATTTACGATGAAGAGGTTGGTGGCAGAGTGCATCCTCTTGTTCTTGATGACCACGTGGCACACCAGGATGTTGCCGAAGAGAGAGATGCAGATGATCACAGAGTAGGCGACAATCAGCAGCGCCTTCACTGTCCGGCTCTGGGACTCGCCCTCATACTTGGCTCCGCTATCAAAGTCCCCCAGGTCCTCCAGGTTCAAGTCACTGTGGAAGAAGGACTGGTTAGGGAAGCCGTACAGTGCAGAGAAGAAGTTGGTCGCGTTGTGGTTCTCCGCTCTCCAGAAGGGCTTGGGCATGTACTGCAGGGGGAACCAGGTGTGCTGTCTCATGGCTGGGGCAGCGGAGCCCTGGTCCAGCCACACGCTCATCAGCGCCTTCACCCAGCTCAGTTGCTAAAGTCAGTGGTTGCAGGAGGGAACACACACACTTGCATTTTAAAAATCTGCCCCATGGCTGCAAACTAGAGAAAAGAGTTGATAAATGGGTCCTTCTGCCAGTGCTGGGGACACGTCAGCTTCACCTCAGAGGATCCCTGTCGGCTGTCCTTGTTAAGTCCCATATGTCCCCCACAGAGAAGCTGATTCAGAGGCTGAAATATCAGAGATCCCCAAATACTTTCTCTCTGCACCAAGGAAGAAATCTTAGTGAATATTTCCTTTTTGGGCACTGTTCTTCTTAGATCTGCAACTTATCCTTGGCAATCTGCTTTACTGGTTCTCCACACAGTCCTTAATCCATCAGGTTTCTGTTTCCCAAGAGTTTTCGGAGCTTGGCAGAAACAAAAAAGCAAGGGCTGCCTTTCACTTTGCTTTTCCCCCTCCAAGTATCTCTGGCTACTCAGTGAAGCAGCTTTTCTCAGCAGCAGAGTGGTCCCTGTGTTCCCTGTGATATACACAGCTGCCAGATGACACACTGCACAGGAAGGAGCCAATGGCAGATCTCTTCCCAGTTTTTCCTGAGGTGTATCACAACCCACACGTCGGCAACAGCACAGCCTGACGCGCAGATCCAGAGAGCAGCAAAACACAGATGAAGGGTGATGTGCTATGATCTCCTCTGTCTGCTCTGCTCTTCTCTGGACACCCAGCACAGCAGCTGCATGGGGGTGAAACATCTTCCCTGCTTTGTGGCATCTCTCGTTCTCTTCATCCCAGAGTTTTAGCAGAGAACTTGTGAGGGCCTTGTTCTTGGTCCCAGCCTCTTCCTGCTCACATGTGGTGCAGAGGATAGAGTGAAGAGTGAAATGCAATCTGACAATGAGAGCAGCAGCCCAGCATGCACAGGGGGCACCCAGGATGGCCAGCTGTACTCCACATCCTGGCTGGGCTGGGGTGTGCACTCAGCCCTGGGGTGTTCAGGCATCTGCTGGCATCTCTGCAGCAGCCTGGCAAAGGCTGCAGGAGCACACAGGGCTCCATCCCTGGGCTCCTTTGCCCTGTTCCCTGCCATTTCCCTGCAGTGCACCAGGAGGGTGAGGGGGCAGACCAGCACTGGCATGCAGGAAGCCAACAGCAGTGAGATGTCCTGGGTGCCAGAGGTGGGTGACTCTCATCCCATATTCCTGCAGAACAGATTTATTCTATTGCAGGTACAAGCACTTCAGCAATCACATGCTGGTTTGCTGCAGTTATTATTCGCTTGTAAACATTACGAGCTGCTCAAAGCAGGTTTTGGGATTCATAATGTGTTGGTGCTGGTTCCCCTCAGTCAGAAAGACAAAGCAAGGCAGAAATGTACTTTTGCCAACTCATCCAGGTGAGCTGTGCCACCCTTTGTTTCTGTAGAAGATTTTTGGCTTTCACATGTTGACACTATTTGAGACACAAATTTTTTGGAAATTTTCTTTTTTGTGAGATTATTTAGCATTTTCCTTGTTAGTGCTCTTTTGAAAGGAAATGTCAGATTGCTGAAACGTCAGTTGAGATTCATATCCACCTTCTGAACAGATCTAATATGATCTAACATAATCTCATCAACAGATCAATGCTGATGAGGGCCAGAGAAATCAGAGCTATACTATAAAAATTCAGATCCTTGGGAAGGTTAAAACACCATATTTCAAGCATTTTCACAGGTCGTTGCCATGGTTCATCACCTCTGCTCATGGAGGCCAAGGGGGCTGCTGGGAACAAGTTCCTGGGCTCAGTGGGTTCATGGAATCTTTCCTGTACTTCAGGGACTTTTTCCTTCCTGACAGAGAGAAGTGAGAGAATTCAGCAGTCACGCTCATTGTACAGCATGTAAAAGCATTCAGGGTCGAGGCTGCTTGCACTTGCAACTGAATTTAAGCTAATATTAAGGAAATGAGCTCTAAAGACATGATTCATCTCCATTACTGGACAGAATTTAATGATGAGGCAGATCATAATAGCAATGGAGATTTTCTCCCCAGGCTGTTACTATAAGCTCAGTGGGTACATGCATTCAAATACTTGGCCCTGTCTGCTCCTACGAAGGTGTACAGAAAATACTTTCATGACTGGAGTATTGAGCTCAAAAACTGAATAAAATTGTCCCCACAGGTCCCTGCAGATTGTTATAGTTCATATTTATGAGGTATGTAAAGACTTCACAAGAGGGCAGACAAGAAATCCTGCAAACTCGAGACCACTGTGTTAAAACTTTTCCTAATGCAGATATTCCCATCATGCTCCAACTGTGCATTTTTTGGCTTCATGGTCTTCTCCATCTGTCCTTCCCCAAGCTCCATTCCTGATGCTGAGTGCAGGCTTCCCACATAATCAGCAAAGGAGGTGAGAGCTACTGGAGACAAAGTGCTACTCTGCTTTGGGTCTGAACAGAGTTGATGCCCCGAGCACTCACCAAGAAAGCATCCAGCCTCTGAGAGAATCCCCTCTCCTACCAGCTGGGAGCTGTGCCACACGAAGCAGGGAGCACATGGATCCTGGCAAAGCCTAAACCAAGTCCTGCTGGTGCAATAATGAGATTTCTGGATTGAAAAATAAAGTGTCTCTGCTCTGCCATTCAGACCTGAAAGCAGTTGGAAGCAGACAGGAAGTTTTAGTGACTGAGACTCGTCCAAAGAGAAAATTCGACAGCTGAAATTGTCAAGTCCAAACAAGGAAAATTGAATTCAATGTGTCTGTTGCACCATGCAGCTTCTTGCAAGATTTCTCCGCCCTACAGAATTTCATAGTTTATCCTTTTCTATGTTAAATACAAGTTTGTTAAATAACAGAAACAAGAATAATTATATACCAGCCCCTGAGGTTTTATTTCACTCAGAATGTATGTTAGAAGTGAGTCTGGACAATACTCGTAAATCATGAATCTCAGCTCTGAGTTTTTTCATATTTGCTTTAGTGCACTTAGGACACTGTACTCCTCTTCATTTGCAATGACTAGTCCTGCTTTTGTGACTCAGAAAACATGGGATGAACAAGCACAGGCATTTTCCAGATATTTCATGGACTTCATCATAAGACTTATTAAATAAACCACATTCGGTAATAACAGAGTGAATACCCCAGTAATACATTAAATAAAGAAGTTCTGTAATTCTAACCATGGTGCTAACCATTCAGAACCACACTATGCACGATGCCTTTCTGTGCAAGAGAGCCAAGGTTTGGCTCCTGGGGAGGAAAAAATCCTCTCAGCCCACAACAACACGAGGGTCACCTCTGTGTTCCTCCATCCCACTCACATCATTCACTGCATGCTCCCTCTTGATATATGAGAGCCACTGCAGCTATAATCCAGCTTTTACAAAGCTTTTTCACATTTTCACTTCCTGAGGGCAGAATTTTAGGCAAAATCATAACATTTACCACTCTCAATATGGTAAATTTACCAGTCTCAATGGCTTTTGTTTTTTTCCCTGAGAAAAATCCCTCTTTGTGGGGAAAAATTTGAAGGAAAGTGCTGGGCACAAATTGTCTCTGCCAGTTACTCAATTACATCCCCTTGAAAGAGTATTTGAGCTTTTATTCTCAGAGCTTTCTTGGAGGCAGTGTAATTGGATTCTCATGCTTCAGACAGACGGAAGGAACAAACAATGCAGGACATGTGTGGGATACCAGGGTGCTGATGCTTGACTTAGGAGCTGGAAATTACTTCTTCAAATACGCTAGAGCTGCCTTTCTGCAGTGAAGCCTGACATCTAAATTCTTCACAGTGAACTGGAACATTGGGGAGGAGCTGTCTGGCCTTGGATCCAGCTGCTGTGCTGCAATGGACCACGTCCTTTCCTAGAGAGCAGCCTGGGTGAGCTGATTGTCCCTCACCTGGCGAGGAAGAACTCCCCAGAGCCTGAGGAAGAGTCAGCTCCAGGCCATTGCCTTTATGAAGCTTGATAAAATGTACCTGACAAGTTTACCGTGACTTCTCTACTGTACCTGCAATTATTTCTAATTCCATGTGCCAGAGACACAGCAGGGACCAGCTGTAGCACACACAGCAAAGCACTTGAGGAGGGTAGAGGCATGTTGTTCTCAGCTGAAAGGACAAAGTTATATTCCAAAATTTCAGGTTATTCCCTATGACTGCCAAATGGCTGTAAATTAAGGCCAAGGGAGTCTCTATTGGCTCAGGACATGGAATTTGACATGCACTAATCCAGAAGATTTGCTCTTGGCAAAGGAGGCCCAGCAGATACAGAGGAGACAGGACATACAGGGAGTTGGCATGGCAACTCTCACTCATGTCCCTCAGGAGATGTAACGAGCACTGCCAGGTTCCAGCAATGTCGGGAGTTTTTCACTTTCTAGAGGTTTCAACACCAGGAGAAAAACCAGATGGGTTTTTCCAGAGCCAGGTGACATTGGCAAAGGGAGGCGAGTTGCTCTGGAAGCCTCTGCCAAGCCCTTTTTCCTTTGTTTGAAGGGTACTCCTCTGAAAGGATGGAGTAGAGTAAAAATTACTTTGAAGTTTCAAAAAATTACAAAAAAAATCCCCAGTCTGACTTTACTAGCAGCTACAAATGTTCAGACAGGAATCAAGAGCCAGGGTCCTTGAATAAGTGATGCAGAAGATAAAATATGATTTGAAAAGAAGCATTTCTGAAGACAGGGATGCCATGAGCTCTGAACACACAGTTCCAAAACCCACCCATGAACAGCAGATTTCTTTTTCAGAGAATGACTGAAGAATGGGTGGTGTTCTGCAGGTTGTATTCTGAAAATGCTGTTTTTTCACTGAAGATCTGTATGAAAGCCAGGACATAAATGTCATCTCCAACAATCTGAAGTTTTAGCTATTGACCATCCATTTTACCCCATTCAATTAAAAAAATGAATAAAAATATCTTGTTATACTTCAGAAGCAAATACTTCTTTAAAATAACAAAATTTCCAACTTTAGTCTCTCAACCCAGAGTTCAGCTGCTGAGTTTGGGGTCTTGATACAGAGCTGAGGAAGCAAACGCCTTCAGGGGATGTGGCCCTGCACAGGGGTCCCTCAGGGAGGAGAGTGGTGGTAGAACAGTGGTGATGACAGTGAGAAGCAGAAAATTGCCTCATCTCAGGTGTGGGGAGGTCTGGAACAGCTCAGCCAAGAGATCACTCCTCACCCTCACCTGCCAGCACTCCTCTACCCCACAGTGCCCTTCACATCCTTGCCAGTCTGGGCATCTCCCACTGGGATTCTTTTGCCCTTAAAGCATTCACAGCCTTTTTCAGTGCCTCTTACTCATTCTTGGATTTTGTTTTTTCTTTTTAATTTCTTCAAATATTTCAGGGGCTAAGTTTTGGAAATACTGATGACGATTCCAGCTTGGGTTAGTTTGCATTCCTAGTATGAAAAACATTTCTTGCATTCATTCCCTTCTCTCTTTTCAACTACCCTTTATCTGACTGCTCCAGGGAAAGCAGAATTAGCCACTGCTTTGTTTCCTCTCCTTACAGCCCCAGCTGCACTCACTACAATTCCTGGCTTGCAAGAGGAAAAAGAAAAATTTACATTTACTTTTTCCTTTAGATGCCACATTTCTGGATGATCTGTGAATGCCCACGTCTCTTTTCAACATCCAAAATTTCAGGGACAGAGGCACCACACACCCCGAAGGCAAGCCTCTCCCTGGCACCCCGACACATGGGCACCCCTCCTGAGAGCCCTCCTGACTCTCTGGGCTCCAAAAGGCTCCTTGGCAAGCTGCAAGAGTGATGTCAGTGCTCAGAAGTGAGTTCCAAACAAGGGCTGTAGCTGGAGGAAAGCTTGGCAGGATGTGTGCAGCAGGGACACAGCTGGTATTAAGGGGGTTTGGAACATTTTCCAGCTGAACCCTACCAGCCCTCAGCACTTCTTCACAGAGATGGAAACCAACTGCAGAACTTGAAGTAAAATGCACAGCTTCACTGCTGTCCTGATGGAAGGGTGATGGCCCTACCAGCTCATTCCTCTCACTGACCCATTTCTGAGCACAGACCAACTGCAGCTCCATCAGGAGCACAAAACCAGATATTATTATGCTACAATCAGCTGAAACCTCCCAAAATTGTGCTGTTACGTAAAATTGCACAGCTGCTACCCTCTCTCCATAACATCCAAGCCTTTCTTCTCTTCAAACTGGGGAAAGCCAGGTGGGTGGTATCAGCAGTCAGTTCAGGGAAACAGAGAGCCTTTGGAAGAGCAAAAATCAGAGCCCAAACTGCTGCTCCTTGGGTTTGGCTTTGGGTAATGTAGCAGGAGGTGGTCTCAGAGCAGTTCTTCCCAGCTGAGAGCAGAAGCTGGGGACAGTCCCAAGCTCCCTCTGTGGCACCAGGTGGTTCCATAGCCCCCACCAGGCAGCTCCATTCCAAAATGAGTAGGCTGCCCTGGAGCTGCTGTTCCAGCACAGTGCAGGTGACAGCAGCTTGGTCTGGAGGACTGCATGTGACACTTGGATTTGAAAGAAAGCAGGGAAGAAAGCTGAATGTGTGTCCAGGAAGAGATGGTTATTTGAGCTAAAGGTAAAGAGATATTAGAAAAACCACAAAATCCTTTGGAAATATCCTTTTACCTTTTCAGTCTCAGGCTGCTGGTCTCAGTGTGTGTCCTGCTGTAGAGGTCTGATGCTGACCAGGATACAGGGCTGTGGCATTATCCCCTGCCCTGGCACAGGTCCCTCCGTGGGGGAACTGCATTTTTTTCACAGTACCACCAGGAATTTGATGAGGTGACTTGGCAAAGGTATGGGAGATTACAGGGTGTGTTTATAAAAATTACTGTGTAGTATTTTCAAGACAGAAGAGTGAACAGTCAGGTCAAACCCTGCTCTCTTCCCATCACCTGCCCAGGGCAGCCAGGGGAGCTTGGGACACCACAGCCTGAACTCCCCACTCAGCACCTGGACATCTGGGGGCTGTGGCCACCAGGATACTTCCAAGGAATGGGGTGCACTGAGCCCTCCTGCAGCCCAGCCTGAGCACATGGCCAGCACCTGTCCTCCCTGCTGCTGCCCCCAGCATCAACCCCAGCACTGCTCTGCTGACCCTCAGGTCAGCACCAGGCACCTCTGCAGTCCCAACACCCCATCAGTCTCAAAATTTCCCCAGTAAATTGCTTTCTCCTTTAAAACCTTTCCTGAAACTTTTTTTAACTCAAAGTTACTGTCTTTTAAAGTTCTTGTCCATACTGTAAATTGCCAATGATCAGCAGAGTAGAAATTATTTGGTCTTGTTTTCTCCCCAGCACACAACATTCTACATTCCAGAAACACAAACACATTCCAGAACAGTTACTTGGCAGTGCAAGTGTAATGAGACAGCCTTTGTTCTTCTTTATTTCTCTGCAACATGAGTGACAAGAGTGAGTGTGGGGGAAAAAAAAAGTCAACCTCACCCAGCTAAAATAAGCAAGGGACAAGAACATCTTCATGTGTTCCCTGTTAAGCAGAAGGAACACAGCTCAGCCAGACCCATTGGCAAGTGCTGAACCATTCACTGTCCTGGAAGTAACAAAAAAGGAAAAAAATGTTCTGAACGTCAGATAAAGCCATTCCAAAGGACTGAATCACTGAGAATAATGGAAGCTCCTTGGTGCAGGGAAGTATGTGCTAGGGAAAGAAAAAAGTGTCTGAGTCAAATTACCCTAAAGGCTTTGCTTGATGAAGCAGCCTGACGAGATCTCACCTGCTTCCAGAACACATTTTTTAAGGTAATGTCATTAATACTGGTGAATCTCAAGGAGGAACAATGCCACCAGGGCTGCAGTCATCATCATAACAATTTTCCTTCGAAGACTACCATTGTATCTGGGCTCTCAGATTGGAAGAAATGCCTGAAAGGAAGTAAATGAAAAAGAGAAAGAAATAAAGTTTGAGACTGTATTACCTCTTTTCTAACAGTCAGAATTTGAAAAGAAATACAGAAGTCGATGAAAGGTTTTTGTGTGAGAGAGACTACACAGACTACAAATTCCTACATTTTTTTATTTTCTGCTGCTGTTTACTTAAATTAAGGACCTTCTCCTTAGGCTGAACGGGCTCAGGCATTAATCAAACACAGGCAGCTTCTCTGAGGGCTTACATCTCCTCTGGTCAGCAATAGATCACGGCTGCAATTGCATCTGTCCTGAAATCAGTTGTGGGGGAAGAGGGGAAGATGCAATTTTGGAGCCAAATAATCTAATTTAGAAATGTTTCTCTCCAATCACTTCTTAGTGATTTGGTTTGGGTGATTACACATCGCCCTGGAATGGGTACACTGCGTACCAAGGGAGAAATAGAGGAGAAAAAAAAATAAGGGAGGGAAAAAAAAACCCTGACATCCTAGCAGCTCCAAAGGTGCTAACCGAGGACTGCCCCAAAACACAGAGAAATGCACCTAATTTTATAAAAGTAGCTTAGAAGTTTACATGGATATTCCTGTCTTTAGCTCTAATCCTGATCCCTTCAAAATGAATGGTATTCTTATTGTTTGTGTTTTCCTAAAATTTCCCAGAACTTAGCCCCGTGACAGTTCAAAAATAATAAGCTGTTTGGGAACAGGTTGTCTCCTTTCAACACCTCTAACACTGGCCAAAAAAGGTTTTATGTGCTTGTGTACCTGATTTGCACATAAATCTCACCTCTAGAAGGTATTATAAAATTTTAATTATAGTCCATCTGAAGCAAAGTGGTCCTGGATTATATCCAAACTTCTCCCATGCTGAGCAAAGGATTTCGTGCCTGGCAGTTTTACAAACCTCTTCTGCTGCCAACTTAACAGGATAATACTCAAAAACCTTGAGAGCCCTAAGTGGAAGTGGCTATTAGTTATGAAGGTTCAATTATCAACAACAGCACCTGAATTGCTGAACCTCCGACCCAGCACAGCACGTCTCCATAACCAAATATCGTCTCTTTCTGAATCACTGGAACATTTGCATGAGTCAAACTGAAGCAAAACAACCAGCCCTGCACACAAAGGATTCCTTTCTGTCCCCTGATCCATAGTGCTGCTTTGAGCCATGCTGGGCAGGTTCTGGAGTCAGTGCTGAGCAGCTGGAGCTGCTGGAGGGAGAAGCAGTTGTAAGCATAAGCAGACAGCCAAATTTGCAAGAACACGGGAAACATCCCCATCTGTGTGAAACAAAAATCAAAGAAACTACTTCTGCATAAGCATTTGGTTTAGGATTTTTTGTTTGTTGTAGTGTCCTTTTGCTGCAGAAAAGCAGGCAAAAGCAGCCCTGAATCTCTGGCCACCACTTTGCTCCATCTGTTACCGATCAGCATTTTGGACAATATGACTTTTGTCCTGTGTTCTGTGAGGCCGAATTCCCAGAGCTTACACACAGGACACGGAAGGTGTGCTAATGTCTGTGCTAAACGCCCTGACAGCAATGAAAACATCTCAGACATTGGTGAGGAGCATCAGAACAAACACAGCTGTTTTGGGAGGGCATTGGCAAGGTCTGGGGGTGGTGACCCAGGACTGGAATCCACAGCGCTGGCCTGGAGCAATTGGACACAAACCCCGGATAAACAGAGCAGGTTGGTACTGCCAGGGCAGCAGTCACACACACAAACTCCTTCAGGACCCTCCTTCCTTGCAAAGCTCTGCAGACTTTCCCTCAATCAATTCTCGCATTGCCTCTCTGTGCTCTGCTCCACAGAGCCGGCTGATCACGTTTGCCACGGCCAATATCAGTGTGACACACACCCAGGAGCCAGCAAGGGGCTCACTCAGCAGGAACAGAACAAATTACTTGTCTTCACAGAGGTTTGGTTTGGAAATGTCAAATGGAACAGGTAAACAACCTGCTGAAAAAATACTTTTTTATCACACAAAAGCCCCCCAGAACCTCAGAGAAGTCCAGCTGAGCTCTATCATGTGTGGGACTGTGCCCTGCAGTCAGGAATTTGTTATGCTAGGTATGAATCCAGTTAAGGTTTGTTGCCCTTCCAGTCCACACTGTGACATTTATTTGCCATCACCTCGAGACAAGATATCCAGGGATTCACTCACACTCCTCCATTTGGTTTAGTAATTTATGTATCTTTAGCATACAGAAAGCTGGGTCATGACTGTCAGCTTGCAGGCCAGGGACAGACCCAGAAAGGTGCAGGACATGTTCAGAATGTGCTTTATGACTTCCTGCCCTGTTCCATCAAAATCATCATCTGCTCTCTGATTCCAGACTCTTGGTTACAGGACGTACCTGTACAGGTCCAGGTACAAACAGGCACAAGATCTGGATGTGGCATTGCCATGGCAACACACTTGTAAAACGAATTGGCTGCTTTTCTGAGACTCACCATTTAGAGAGAAGCAGCAGTAAAGCTGGATGTTGCAGATGAGTCAAAGAGCTGTTCCGTGGAGTGTGTAGAGCAGGAGACCCTGGGAGAGGTGGTCAGTGGGACAAATCCTGGTGGGTAGGCAGGGATGGAGCCCATAAAGCAGCCGCTGTCATGAAGCAGTACTGGGGCAGTGAGGTTATAGAAGGGCAGATAAATAAAGAAGCACAAAGCAGCCTAAAGAAAAGGATTCACAGGAAAGCCCCAACAGAGTGTGACTGTGTAGCTAAAGAGCTGTCAGAGGTCACAGATCAAGTGTAGGAGCCACGTGGCTCAGGACACAAGAATTTGATGATATTGATTGAATATGGGCAAAGTCTGAGGAGGTGTTTGGTTTGATTGGGCAATATTTGGGCAAACTGGAATGAGAATCATTTTAAATCTTGGTTCCACTTCACTTGACTATTCAAAATACGCCACATTAGGATATAGTTTGTGTTTCAGCAATACTGATATCCTGGGTAAGAATGAAATTGCTGTCTGAAATGTGGGGTGAAATACCAACATCACCTATTGCTATTTAAATTCTTAGAAAATTAAGAGCAGCAGCAATTTATTCCCAAAGCCTTGTATAACCTTTTGAGTTGCCAGCTGCTTCCTTACATACCCTGAAGTCACAGCATGTAGGCATCAACCATTATCCTAAATTACGCCCCTGGGCATTTCAAGCACTGTGTTACTGTGGCTCAGCTTGATGATTCCAGAGCCTTCCCCACAGCCTCTCCACCTGTAACCAGTCCTCAGGCTCTCAACATGACTGAAGATGATGACTTACCCTGACAGTGATTATCTGAGTTTCTCAAAGCATTAAAAGCTGTGGCCTAGTCTCTCATCCTGTATCACTGCAGAAAGTAATTTGATGCTCTGCTTTTCGGGCTCTCAACATGACTGAAAACGATGACTTATCTTGACAGTGATTATCTGAGTTTCTCAAAGCATACAAATCTGTGGCCTAGTCTCCCATCCTGTGTCACTGCAGACAGTAACTTGATGCTTTGCTGAATGATCAGCCTTTTGGTAATTTGCTGGCTAATGAAACAGTGCTATCAGTTTTATCAAATCTTTGTAGAGCTTCACCCAAGGGAAATCACATAACTCAGCCACAGCACCGGCAATCAATTTCCCAAAAGGGTCGTCATAAAGCAACTGTGAAACCTGGTATTTTTACACCTAAAATTTGCAGTTCTGCCATAAGGTTGAGGGTTCCACTCACTGAGGATCAGAACAGAACCATGAAGATCCATTTCCAAGCTGTTCATCTGGAACATTAACAAAGGCATAAAAGCCATAACACCCAGGGGTGGTTCCTCACCCACTGGGCTTCTCAGAGTGTCAGTTAGCAATGCCAAGGAATCCTGACCAGTTCTTCCAGGCTAACTCATGAAACACCCTCAAGCTAAAAACGTCTAAAGGCTGTAGAGAGAAAACCATGAGCCACAATCCCTTCTGACACAAGACTTGCAGCCAGAACTTCAGAGGGAGTAAGGATGGGCAGGGAGGTGGAGGAAGGAGCCCACAAGGAAAGGGCAGCTTGGACTGGTGGCAGCTTCATTTAAGGATAATCTTTGGTCCTTCCCAGGGAGCTGCCTTGCATCTGTGCCAATGATGGGAGAAAGGGACAAACTCAAACTTCAGTTACTGTAGGCTCTAGTCCCAGTCTAAAAGGTTGATATACATTTTTTTTTCATAGTTTCAGTCATACCTTGTGAAAATAAAATTAATCATTCTGGTCACATCAAAACAGCTTTGTGAACTGAAAGAATAATTTCCATTTCCCATTGTGAAGACTTTTCAAAAGAAAGGGGGTAGTTTTGAAACAAATTTCCCTCAGATATTCAGAAAGTAGAGCTGGAATGCCTGTTTCAGCTTTACTGAAGCAAAATCTTGCAGTCATGAAATGTGCATTGTCTTTTTTTTTGTGAAACAAGAGATTACAACTTTAAGGCATGACATGCCTTCAGCAGTGGCAAATGGTTTGAACTGCTCAGCTTTGCACAGAGCTACATGTGTAAGTGTGTGACCAGACCTTGGTGCGGGACAGGAGCCAGGCACTGCTCCAGGGCTGGCAGTGGGCATCAGGACCCCTCCCTTGGGGTTGTACAGCCCTTGGAATAAGGTATTATCCACTGGGTTGGTGCAAAAATGTGCTTGTACCCATGAACATCTATACACAGGTTTATAGCAGGACTATCTTGAACATCTGGACCATGGAACAGAGAAATCAAACAGCAGCTCTTCCCAATAAAAGATATTTCTTTTGCACTGATAAAATGAAGCAGAAAGGAAGTTTTCTGGGGTCACATGCCAGCTGTAACCTACTGAGTTGTATATTCACAGAGTATTGATGAAAGGAGGCTGAAGATTGTTTCAGCTCAATGCAGCACTAACAAGCTCTTCTGGCCCTGCTGGAGCACTGCAGGGCTCACCAGCCCACCAGCCACCTCCTCACACCCATGCTGCTCTCACTCCGTGTGTTTTTTTGATGTTTAACAAACTGAGAGTCTGCAAATTGGATTGGTCACACTGCTCATGCTCAGCCTTGTACAAGATTTGATATCAGTTTTGATAAGGCCATCCAAATCTGGCTGTGCATCCCTCACCCCACTGACTCCAAAGTGCAATGACCTGGAAGTTTTCAAACGGACTGGCAGGAAACACCAAACCTGGAGGGACTGGTGCCCACACCAGTGGCCTCTCCCATATTTTATGTTTTGCTTAAGACCTTCCTGCATTTGGCAGTGACATGGGGAATAGAACTGTCTCGCTGCCGACCCCATTCCCTCACACAGCCACTGCCATCCCAGCACAGCCTCCAGCAGCAGGAGCCCACGGCCAGGCAGGGACACACTCTGCTCACTACCATCCTCAGCTTTGCTTTGTGCCTGTTTGCTTCTCACAAAGCAGGTCAGACTGACCCAAAGATGTCTGCTCTTCACTTGCCTCTGAAGAAGAAAGCTTTCCTTGGAAGATAAAACCCCTAAATATGAAAAATAAGGATCCAGTAGGAAGGTCCTACAGGTAGGATTTTCTGTCAGTTCCTTACAGTGACAGATTGGGAAGCTTCCCATATTGACATACACAAAGTAAGACATAATTTCTTTGTTATACTTGATAAAACTGAGTAAGAGAGTATTTCTCTCTCCTGTGCCTACCAGACATGCACAGCACACACTGAACTGTCTCTTACACAGCAAGTTCTTAGCCCACACCTTCTCCCAACACGCTGAACTCCTTTACTGTTTCATTGTGTCTCTTCAGGGACAGGTTACTGTTTCATCTTGCCCATCCTTCCCACAGTTAAAGAATGCAGAATGAAGCCTGTTTTCTCAAGAACACCAAAGGACATCTGGTTTATAAAGCACCTGGTGAGCAACAGATTTACTTTCCCCAAAATAAGAGCAAATTAACAAACAAATTGATTTCCAAGACAGGCTATCTTTGATTTTTAACACTATAAATGTTAATTTCAGCAACAGCTGTTTGATCAGTCACATGCCCAGTCCTGCTCTTCTCACATCCCAGAACAGTCTGTGACTGAATTCATTGATTGTTTCCAAGACAAGTGCTGCAGCAGGTCTGGTACCTCATGTGTGTACACTGCCTTATTTGTACATCCCATATCCCAGATGCCATAGATTAATAAATCAGATTCAGCTTTCTCTTCTGCTCAGATCCATGCTCTGATTTTTACCTTGCAGATCCCCTTGTTCTGGCAGCTGTTGTGCCTGAATTCCTCTCCCCAGGCAGCCTATAAGCACATAACTCCAGATTTGCTATCACTCCTATAGTTTGCCATGCCAACAAAATTGCAAACATCCTGCATGGCCAGTCTGCATCACCAAGCAATTTACTTCAAAATTAGAGGTTGCACAATTGTTGAGAGCCCAGCAAACCCTTTCACTGACAATTAACAGTGTCAGTTGTTTTATGGAGTGCCACAGGTTAATTCCACACTCATTTTTGTGTTTAGAGAAAAAAGGACAGTTTTTTTTATTTCCACATGCACAACCAAAAAAGCTTTTGCCTCACACATCTCCCATGCAGCTGGAGTGGGAGTCAGCAGGAGGATGAGCCACATGGCCATGGTTGAGGGCAGGGCTGCCTGCCCATCACTGAGCAGGGTGACAGCACAGGAATCCCACCCCAGCCCTGCTGCAAACAGCCAGCTGCTGCAGTGTAACAAGCAACCTTCTGTTGCTGTCACCTGAGATAGCCTGGAAGGCTTCAAAGAGGTGAGTGATCATCTGGGTCAACTTTGGAAAATGTCATCACAGCTAATGAGGGTCTAGGAAGGACAGTGTTCAAACTGCAGACAGAAAGCACTACCTGAAGTGATTACAACAGAAGCAGTAACTGCTTCTTACATTTATCCCACACAAAAGCTGAAACACTTGGTCTTCCATGGCAGTAAAGCTGTTCTGAACTCATACTGGCAGGGTGGGTTAAAGTGTGGTGGGTTTATGGTGGAGGTTTATTGGACTAGCTCAGCTGGTCAGAGCATGGTGCTAATAATGCCAGGGGTGAGGGTTCAATCCCTGTATGGGCCATTCACCCAAAAAACACTCTGTGATCCTTGTAGGTCCCTTCCAACTCAGAATATTCTGTGAGTCTGTTATCTCTCCTCCTCCTCCTCACATTTACACTGGCTGGGAGAGCTGAGTCCTGCTTATATGCAGTTGTGAATTTGCTGATAAACTGCTTTGTCAGTTTGCTACAATTTTTCTAGAAGGTTCTAGAAAAATCATCTGTTTCTGTTTTGTCCAAAGCTTTCCCTTGAGTTTTCCCAGTTTGAGAAGGAATTGGTGCTCACAGGACAAAACCCTCACAGCACAGGCTTCTCCAGAGCCTTCCCCCAGAGCTCCTCACAACCCCTGCTGGAGAGGAGACCTCTGCCACTGATGCTCCACTTGGCCCAAAAAAACCTTACATTGGAGGGATTTTGGCAGCCTGCTGTTTATGGAATGTATGAAATCCAGCTCCTAGCCCTCTGCTGTCCTGCTTGGGGCCAGCACCTAAAGCCCAGTCTGGAACCAGGCTGCAGAGCTACAGGAAGGGCAATTTCCCTGTTCTGCTTCCCTGAAGCAAGGGAATACATTTAAACTCACTCTTTAGTTTAAATGCACACCCAAAACATTTTTGATCTATTTTTTAACAAGTCAAGGGGGAAAAAATAAAGACTTCTTTCTTCATTCTTATTTCTCATACCATAGCCTCTAAAATTCCCTACAACTGATGGGTTTGGAAACCTCTGGTTTGCATTAGCAACTGAAGCAGGCTTGAATCTGAGCAAGGATCATCCATATTCAGAGTATTCAACAGCCCTCCTGCCCCTCACCAGGCTTAATGAAGTATAATGAAAGAAAAATAATGAGCTTTGTCCTCACTGCCAAAGGAAAAGGCAGCTAGAAATATGCAGGGGCTTGATATGAATTGAACATGATTAAGTATGTGATAACCACTGTTCTGAAGAAAATGGTGCTGTTATACCTAAGGAGCCCGCAGCAGTCTCTTGTAATTAGAGCCACTTAGCTCCTTTAATTGCCTCTGAAAGCCACCCAGAACAAATCGCTTTTATGCTTTTTCCATTTTTAAACCAGGCACAGAAATATGGAAGCACTAACCTGCAGCCATTTGAGTAATGGGGATTCAGGGGAGGGAGCTGGACACAGGGAAGGGCTCGGTACTTGACCCACAGGGCGATGGGACTGTGGGATGTGTGGGCACACACAGGATGATGGTGTGGTGCTGTGTGTGGGCACAGCTGATGATGGAAGACAGCTACCACAGCTACAGAACTCTGGTCCCACCACCCAGCCCCAGTTTTGCCCCCAGCAAAGAACAAAAGGATGTGTTCACAGCAAGGCTGACAGTGAGGCACAGCTCATCATGGTCCTGGATGGGGTTCTCACAGTGGTATCCAGTGCCCTGAATTTGTGTCTGCCCACTTACTCATTAAAAACAGCAATCCAACTCTAACTTAACAATCTTTTTTCTGTATTCTTCATTGATTCACAAAACTGAAAATTATATCTTCCTCTCCCTCAAATTAATTACTTTAATAGTTCACAGTTACTTGGCAAACAAGTCCCAACTCACTTCTGGCAATGGAGCAAGACTGGAATCTGGCCTAAGCTATTCTGCTAGGAAAGACCAATTGGAGCTGTTCTGGAGATAAGAAAATGTCCATTCTCTTCCTTGGGGAGGAAGAGTATTCCAGAAGAACCTTTTTTAATCATTACTTGTCTTCAGTCAGTTCAAAGGGTCCTTGGATCTCTCCTGGATTTTCTTTACAGAGGGCTCAGGAGAATATATGAAGAGGTCAGGGCTCCAGCTTTCCCTTCTCAGTGCACAATTGAAATGATGCCCCAAAATCTTTGCTGTGGGAAGGATCCAGCCCCTGCTCCAAGCACACAGCCCAATGTTTGTACATGGCTTTCAGAGACCAGAATTCTTTTGAGACATGAGTTTGAAGCTGTCATCCAGGATGGATCTCCGATTGCGTCGTAACCTCCTTTGCCTCTCGAGATGGATGACTGCTCCCAAGAGGACACCAGCAGCCAGGAGCAGCAGGACTCCTACAACAGCCAGAGAGATGACTGTGGCCTCTATCTGCTCTTGGGTCACCTTAGATCCAAAAAGAATCAGCCTCTGGGACTCATCCTCATCCTCAAGCGGCAACCCTGAGAGACAAACAGAGAGGTATCTTCAACAAGAGCCAGCAATACCAGAATTAAAAGGTTGCAAGAAATGTGACAAAGTTGCATTAAAGAAAGCCAAGTAGTAGAATCACCATCCCATTCAAACATTCAAAAGATGTATAGATATGGAGCTTAGAGACAAATTTCAGTGGTAGACATGACAATGCTGAGTAAATGTTGGACTCAATGACATTAGAGGTCTTTTCCAATCTTAATGATTCAATGATTCAAAGGAGACCCCAGTGCCATTCAGTGTCAGACCCTCATCCCTGAGCCCACACAGATTTGAGATGGAAGGGTCCTTCCCTAACCTGCTCCACCCCAGAACCTGTCAGTGTCTCACAGCTGTCCACCCCAATCAGCCACTGCTGTCCCCAGCCCAGAGATGAGAACATGTCCAGGCTGGGGCTGCTGCAAGTTCCCCCAGTGCACGTTCCCTGTGCCCCTGGCTGCTGTCCTGCACACCACTGAATGTACTCACTCAGCCATGCCCATGGTGAGCCACCAAGATCCTGAGCTTGCTTGTGTCTCCACAGAGGCAGCAGCCACCTCTTGAGAAAAGGGGCTGTCTGCTCAGCAAGGTTTCAGTCTGCTTGGCCAAGGTATCTGCCTGGTGAGCACACACCAGCTGATATCTGCACTTGCTATAAAACCAGATTATTTAATATTGCCACTACTGCTCTCACTTATTTCCTACTCCTCTTCTGGTTTGCCCATTTTGAGTGAGGAAAATGTTGGGGAGAAAATTACTAAAATAACAGTGGAGAAAGCCTGCTGAGCTGTAGGTAGGTGGCTGCATTTGTAGCTGGCCTGAACTGGCTCTAAAATCAGCTCAGCTGAATTTCCTCACGGCAGCTGAAAAATGGAGTTGTGAAGAGAGATGAAAAACCAGAAAAATAAACCACCAGTACACTACTCACTACCACAAAAAATTTCAAAGGGATCATACTCCCCTCCTCCCTGTGCTGGTCACAACCAAATGGCTTCTCACATCTGTTCTTTACAACGCCCAAAAAACTCCAGGCACGTGCTTGGGCTCTTTCCTCGGGGGAATATCAGAGCAGAAGGCAGATGTGCTTGTTTACATGCTGACTCCATCCCTTCAGCTTGTAGAGATGATTGTGAAACTTCCCTAAACACAAGGTCATTGACCGTCCAAAGAGGGAGGACAACCCATCCCAGGCACCCTGCTCCAAATCTCTGCCAGAACCTAAGCTCATACTCTGAATCTGAATCCATACATAGCAGGCACAACAGGGTGTGAGGTCACTAACTTTTTCCACCTCAGCCAAACAAGCCTAACCAGCCCAACTTCCTTATTCCTATCACCAGAGGACAGACTGGTGCCCTCCCAGTTATCTCCTGAAGCAGGGCCTTGCACTGAGGCACTGCCAGGCTGGCAGAGTAGAAGCTGTGGGTGCTGTGTGTGTTCCTCCCTCCAAACCTCTGTGCTGCTCAGGGATCTGCCCTCCCCCCTTCCCACAGACAGGGTTTGGCAGTGCTGTACACACCCTACCTGGGGTGGCAGTCAAGTCTTCCAGCTCTGACTCTGAAAGAAAACAAAAAGGAGGGTGAGAAGCTGTTGGGCTGAGCAGGCAAAGACCAGAACAGGGCACATCTGGCAAGGATCAGATCCAAAGGCAGCATGGTTTTCAGGACTAGCAGGCTGTCCTTTGTCCTGTCCATGTTTTCCCTCTCTACATGAGACAAGAGAATTTTTGAATCACCTACTTCAGAGGCAGTCCCAGTTCCAGTGCACAACCCTTTCCAGGCTTCAAAAGGAAAGTGCTGAGACAGAAACAGAGATGGCCCTGACAGTGGGCAGGTGCTGGTCACTCACAGCTGAAACACTGGGCATTCACTATTTTGGAAATACATCTAAAACCACATCACCATGTGGCCCCCACTGCAGGCAAATCCAGTACTGAGAGTCACTCACCTCTGAGCACCATCCAGCTCTCAGAAAGAGCAATTACTGGCTGAGAGTTGAACATGGCAATTCAGACACAGGCTAAAAATCAAGCTCAGAATAACATAGGCAATGTAAACTCCAGAAAACAATTTGTTTTTAACTCCAACTCCAGGTATTACCATATTTAAAGGGAGCATAATAATTTAATAACACTTAAGTATATTATCTGCTCCATTAACTGTTTTTTTATAGTATGTAAGAGAGTTGAGATACAAACACTCAGAATTTCACAGCAATGGCAGGAAATGCTGCTGGATGTTTTACAGTGACAGCTCCCTACCTCCTCTAGGCAGGACAGTGAAGAGGATCTCCATCCCAGCATGGATATGGTCAGACACGTGGCAGTGAAGCAGCCATGTCCCAGGGTTCCCAACCAGCATCTCCACCATTTCAAAGGTCCCAGGGAACAGATCCACAACATCTGCTCTGTAGCTTTTGCCATTCTGTCAGAAAAGGGAGGCCATTAGCTGCAGTGCTCACTGCATCTTCTCAGAAAGAAAATTCTGCCAGTGCTGCTGGGGACCACTTCAGCTTTTTAATGATCAAAAAACCCCAAAGTTTTCAAAAAGCAGCTCCAGGACTGCAGCTGGTAAAGAAAACAATCTGACAATGCCTAACCCTAACAAGGATTAAGATGGACATCTCAGCACAATGGAGGCTCAGAGTCAGACTGGGATGTGTAAAACCACATCCTTTTCCTAGCTGGGTGAAGCTTCAGAATCATTAAAAGACATTCAAATACAGAGTCAAGTAAAAGTGCTGATATCAGTGGTCAGTATCTGCTTTACCATCAGCAGATCTTCTTACCTTGTATATGAAAGTCTCAGCATGAAAATGGACTGTGTGGACATCAACCTCATGACCCATTCCCAGCAGGTACCAGTCCACCCTCTCTCCCTGGTTCATGGTCAGCCCAGGCAAGGTGGCATAGAGCCTGCCATTGATTGCTGTGCAGGAATAACACAGAGGGGAAAAGGCTGTTAGTGAAATCAAATTGGTGCTGCACTTCCTCAGAGGAAGGCAGAAAATTGAAGGCTACAAAGCTCATACAAAACCCAGTGTATCAGGAGTTAGTGTCCCCCACAGGATGGTCCCCCCAGCTCAGCTATTTATCCATTCTTGCACTCAAGGCCATGCTGTAGCTCAGCTCAAATAAATCTCAAAAACTACCTTTGCTGAGAGCCTGCAGTTAGCCATCAGAAGTGGTTGCTTCTAGAAGTCAAAATGCATAAAAATGGCATTTTCAGCCCAGGGATGGAGAAACGTATATACCTACATACATATATATGTCTGAGCAATTTCCTTGATGGACATTGAAAAGGGGTAATTCCTGCCAGTGGGCAGCCCCCTGGTGCTGTGCCTCAGGCTGGCCACACACATCTCATTCCAACCACCTTTAAAATCCCTGCATGGCAGGGCTTTACCTCTCAAGTAGCACAGCTGGAAGAAATCCCGCTGTGACTGCACATGCAGATGACAACAGAGGGAATAAGTTGGAAAGAGGCAGGATCTGAGGGCAGAGCACCAGGTTTTTACTCCCAGGTATGCCCTGGGTACTCTGTGTACCCTAAAACAAGTATCCAACTTCAGCATGCTGGTTCTGCTAGCTGTAACATTGGGTTAACAATTACATCTTCATGGAGGTGTATTTGGAGAGGCTTTACCTCTCCCATACAAAACCAGTAGTAATTAGAGTACACAAAATGCAGCACCTCAGTATTCTTATCCCCACAACTGCCAAGGGACCTGTTTTGCTGAGGGTATAATATGGAGAGAGACTAACATAAATAACACACTAATTTAAACAAATGTGTTCATCCTTCTATGGTAGAAATAACCTAAAACAGCTAAAACTGAGCCACATCTTGCAGCCACATAGCTCTGAAAATTAATTTGATGTCTAATATATTCTGATGGTCCCTGAGACAAACAGAATTAAATTTGTCTGACAAGTTAATTTCATGCTTAATTTCATTTCCTTTTCTGAGTCACTCAGACACATTAGAGATTAACCTCTCTGGTCAGGATGTTGCTATTCCTCCTTACAGGAACAGCCACAATGATCAGCCTTCACTGCAGATCAAAGATTTGTGCTGTAGGTGTGCTGTAATATTGAGAACAGACAGTTTAATTCTGTTTGTGCCACTGATAATGGTAAAGGATGAGGACATTCACCACAAGTCAGACCTCCCTACCTAGAGAGGTTGCAGAATCAACACCAACATTACCGTGCATTTTGTTGCTTTCCACAAATGTCTCATCCAGCAGGTTGATCTCCTTGTGATTTCCCTTACTGAAACGTTCCACATTCTCCTCCAAGTACCAGGACTGATTTTCATCAAAAACCAGGAAGAGCAGAGCAAACTCCCTCTTTACATCCTTCCTGGTCCCACTGGACTGCAGGGCCCCTCTGCGGCACACCTTCAGGGGCCCGATCAGCCCACTGTACATATCCTAATCAGAAGGAAGGAGAGCTCTGAGGCAAGGACCTTCTCACCCTCTCATGCACAGTTCTTTGCCTTTCAGCAATCATTTTCTATTCCCACATCACCCCACTTAAAACAACCAGTGCTGCCACACAAGTATTCTTGTTGGAGAGCATCAGCCACTGAAGCACAGGAACAGGAACTGTACGTGCTCTTATAAATGCAAATCCAAAAGTCATAAATATGGATGGTACAAAGTATTTTCCACTCAGTGACTGCAAAAACATCTGCAACTTGAGATAAAAAGGCCATTATTTCTGGGTTGAATGCAATGGTTTATTGCAGGATCCTCCAGGTTGCTGCCCTGTGAAATCAGTGCTATGACACTTCTAGCAATGGTCAAATCTGCCTGCTTTATTCATGAGGTTCATTTTGGACAATTTCTGCCCTTACTGGCTCTCACCAGTAGAAATCATGACCATCATGGGAGATGTTCTCATAGCCTAGAAATAACTGGAGGAAGGTTAGTAGCAACTGGAATTGTTTCATGAAGGCTTGTTAGGCAAGAACAAGGACAGACATCAGGACAAATTCAGATGATTTCCTTGCCAAGGAGAAGACTGGACATGTTACCAGGTGATTCTTCCACCTCTTGGCTGGGCCAATCTCTAAATTGTACCCAACACACATTGTTTTCTAAAGAGAGTAAAAAATTGGTCTAATTAAGTTTTTCTGGTTATTTTACCTTTACTGGGTCCACAGCAGAGTAGTAGACCCAAGGAACACAGGCTGAATCATTTGGCCCTGGACCAGATCTCTCAGGAACTTCCCATCGGTATGTCACAATGTCACCTGAGGGACAGAACAGCACCATACACCAGCTGACACACCCACTCACTAGGCAGCAAAACCAAATGGAAAAAGAAAATCACGTCTCCAAAGCCCAAATTCAATTCTGCATTTGCCAGATACTGCATCTGCCTTCCCCAAACACAAGGCAGGATGGAAGCTCCCCTCTCAGAGCAAGAGAGGGGTCACAGGATGTAAACACTGTCTGGTACCAGAACAATGCAGGTTTATCTGCAGCTTTCAACACTGGACCTGACCATGGAAATGACCATGGAAGCTCATTCACATGAAGTTTAGGATAATCTTTCTTCTCTTTGAAGTGAATTTGTGATGCTGATTCAAACCAGGGTTTAAAATTACCCTTTTTTTAGATTAGCAGCCCATTCCACAAAGACAGAAACTGGTTAACAGCCTGACTGTGGCTTTGACAGTTGGGGCAAGCTGGAGGGGACCAAAAATTAAATACACTGGCATCTGAATCATGAGACAAAGTGGCCATTTCAGTCAGATCCCAGCAAGCAATTGTGTGTTTCTCCTGTTTCACACTATTGTGCTCATGCATCCCAAAGAAGAGGCTCTGCCATCTCAGGACCAGCTGAGCTGTCACCTGCCATCACCCTCCCCTTCCCACAGAGGGACCACACTCAGGGATAAGGCTGCACACAGAAGAATGTCCTACACATGTCCCAGATGGCTGCCATCCCCACACAAATGGTATCACTAAAACTCTGCTGGACCTGAAAGACCAGCTACTGCTCAATTCCAGCACTCTACTGTAACAAAACCAGGACATCTGAGGCTGCTTAAGGAAACCAGTCTGGCTCTGGGATAAAATCAGCTGCGTGAGCTCACACAGGAATTCTGCTAGAGACAGGGACCTACCAGGGTTTGCCACTTGAGGATGTCCAGGCTGCTGCTCCAGCACCCCATGTGCATGGATAGAGTAGGGTCGTGAGGCGTTGTTCTTGAACACGATGTTGAGAATATCACCCACTTCCGCCCACAGAAAAGGGCCTTGAGACAGGAAGAGTGTACTCTGAGACCAGCAAAATCCATCAGCACATCTCCTGGGATATTCCCACCCCTCTCTCAACATCTTCTCCCCAGAAATATTACTCTATAATATTTATGATTTTCCCCTTCCTCATCACTACCTCCCAAAAAAAGAATTGGATGTCATTCCCAATCCAAGTCTTAGGAAACTGGTCTGATTTTCACAATGAGGACAATGAAGGTGGTTACACATCTTAACTGGGCCCAGCACAGCTAAGGCTTGATTTCTGAGTACTGTTGTGCTAAATGTCACATGTTGATCACCCCTTGCTATTGGTTTCAAAAAATGTGGTAATATTCAACTGAGCCTGACAGTGTCACAAATCAGAGCTGCAGCCTATTTTGAGTGGCAGATGCTGCCTCAGCATGGCAGCCCTGACACCACTTACAGCCTTGGGATCATAACACAGTTCTGTCTCCACAGACCTCCACTAGTCAGTGTAAAATGCTCCTCCACTTCCCAAGTCTGCCTGCATTTGCCCCAGCAGCATTTCTCATAGCTACAGATTCACCCCTCTATTTCTCAGACCTCTCTCTAGAAGTCAGTGACTGTTTCTGTCCCACAGCCAGAGAAATGCAGCTGTGAAACATGCTTTGCCCAAGCCATGACAGAACACAGGTGCAAAGGCAAGTGAAAAAGCCCAGGCTTTCCTACAAGCTGTGCACAGGACTCTTCTAGCTGCTATCTCTAAGGTGGCAGATGTGAGTAGGAGACAGACCAAGTTTCTCTGCACTTACATACACAGCAGATTCCTAAATACCCAGTGAGCCTTCAGCTTACAGCTATGAGACACTGCAGCTTCAGAGCCCCAGTCCCACTGCTGTGTGATAGGAAGGTGAACCCTCTGCTCACATTCTTACCCAGTATCCCTAGGTGTTCATCACCATTTATCCTGGTCTTTGGGGTTTGGAAAGTGCCGTCCGTGTACTCCCTGTAAACTGCTTTCTTGTACCTGGAGCCAAGCAGTCCATTCTCGTTGCTCAGAAACACATCAGCGTAGCTGAGAAATGCAGAATGAGTGCTGAGTTAACCAAAACCTCATGGGAGAAAAACAACTGGGGTTCACAAGTTGAAGGGGCTTCCCAGAGCCAGCTTGGGCTGCAATGACGTGGAGCGCTGCGCCCCTATCAGCAGCACCACCAGCATATGCACCAGGTTACAGGGTGGCCAAGACACCCAACAGGCTCCACCAGGGTCTGCTGGGACGCTGCCAAAGGCTTCCCAAGAAGGTGGGCTGTACCTCTGTGCAGAGTGGTTGTGTCGTTCCCGCTCCCAGCTGCGGTCGGGTGCGTAGTCCCACACCACCTCCTCCGCTGCGATGTAGAACGTCCGCACTCCCGTGTAGCGATGGGCAGTGCCCGGCTTTCCACACTTGGAAACAACATACTGTTGCCTCATCCCAGACTGGTAGTGATTGCTTGTCTGGCAGTAGATCTCAAAAGTCCCTGAGGGAGGCAGGATGAATAAGGAGATCAGCTGCTTTTGAAGATTCCAGGAAACGGCTCCTTCCCCGACCGACCGGGTGTCAGTGTGTGCTTGGTGTATCTCTGTGGTGCTTAGGGAGCTTGGTTAGCACAGGCCAAGGTTAAAAGGAGTCAGTGGAGAAATTGAGCAGGAATGGTACAACAAAGTCCTACAGAAAAATCATCTCAGGAAGCTTTCTTACACAATAAGCACCTGTAGCACAGCTCACCCTGTAAGAGTTCCTAGCACGCTAGAGAATCTGCCACAGGAGCAAATCCCACAAAGGGAGACTCTTCCATCTGCCCTGTCAGCTGTGCAGGCACTCACCACTGTTATCAGGCTGCATGAAAGCAGTGGCAAACGTGTGGGGAAACAGACTGGTTGAGTCTCTCCGCATCCCGTTCATCTGCACGGTGTTTCCCTGAAACACAGCTCCGTGGACATCTGCTTCGCTGCCCAAGCCCAGGAGGTGCCAGGACACTTTGTCTCCTTCACACACGTCCAGCCCAGGCAAGTTACCAAACATAAGTCCATTGATGGCTGGAAGGGAGAAAGCAATTAACTGTTCAGGTAGGTGTCAGCCAGGAGATTTTGAGCATACACCTTGTAGGACAGGCCTGCCAGTCAGAAAAAGGGTAACTTGTTTGTAATTCACCCCTGAATACACTGAGAGCACACTTCTCCAGACAGCTGTGCTGCTTGTCCATGTCTCACCTGGTGCCTCCAGCCTGGCTTGATTCCAGGCCAACACCACACAGCCCTTCCAGCCCCCAGCTCAGCCTTTTAGGTGAACATCAGCCCATGCTTTGCAGGTTCATCCCTGCTGTCATAGAGCAGCAGCCAACCATACCATGCATCCTGTTGGATTCCTCAAAGCCATCATCCTTTTTGACAGATGTCTCTTCCATCCTCAAGTAGTATTTTATGTTGGCATTTAAATACCAGCTGAGGTTCTCGTCAAACACGTTGAAGAGAAGATAAAATTCTTTGTCGATCCCTTTCTATAATTACAATGATGGCTGTTAACTTTTAAAATGTGACAATTAGCTATTCTTAGAGTTAAAACTGTTTTGCTTGGTGCTTGTATTTCCCTTTATTTTAAAACATGGCTTATTGAAGGACAAGACTCTGTCTCTTTACTCATGCTGAACATTCCTCTTATTTCACAAAAGGCACCACTTGTGCATTTTCCATGATATTTCACATGAATAAAATGAACAAAACTCAGACAAGGCCAAGAAGTCAGTGCCCCTTTCCTCCCTCACACCTAAGGTGTCTGTCCAAACTAGACCCAAGACCAGAGCCCAGACACCAGGCAGGATGATGACCACACCATGCCCTCCTGCCTCCTATCACAGGCCTGGATTGGGGATTTTTTAATTACCCTAAATCCTTGAGAGTGTTAATTCTCCTAGGAAATGCATTCCAAAGCATGGTGTTTCCCCACTGAAAGAACATTGTGATGGTGTCCATCCAGCCTGCTGAGAAGGTGAGCAATTCCCAGGCTGCAGCACATGGAGCAGAGTGGCCATGCACCTTCCACAATTAAGCATTCATTAAAGGTTTGCCTGAGATTGTGAAGCCAGAATTGCCACCCCAGGTGATTTTCCCCTGTCTTACAATTACAAAGCTCTGTCTCTGTTGATTATACCCTTCCAATACCTGCCCATATTTATCGTTATCACAACTCCTTCACCTTGAGGGTTGTATGTATTCACAATCCTCTCTGCTCAGCAGATCCACATTTTCACCCTGGGTAGCATGTTCATTTCTTCTGTACTCCTAATTTAATCTCACGCTGCCCCCACTGGATGTGAGCTCCCCTAGGAAGGCTCTGGGGTCTGGTACCTCCCCAGGGATATCAATTTACTGTCTTCCCTAGATTTACTGACAGGAATAGACTATTCCTGTGTGAAATTCCAAGAGGAAGTTCTGTCTGCCCTTCAGGTTTCACCTCTCCATCAAAAGCCTAAGACTGACATAGATTTTCACATGCCTTTTTGTAGCCAGCTCTGCTTGGAAGTTAACTTGTCTGGCAGAATAAATGAGGCTCACCCAAACCTCAAAGCATTGTATCACCCAAACAGAACACCTGTAAGCAAAAATGTCTTTTCAGTGTTTCTGGGACTGAAAGGACTATTCCACATGCCTCTCTGAAAGCAGCCTGCTACACAAGCCTCAGGACAAGCTACCTATAAGGTAACTGTTCCAAGGTACAGCTGTTCAGCCAAGTTTGTCTGTGAATTAAAAGCAGAGCTCAGGAACTGTTTTGAGGGCAGCTCTTGAGAGCCCAGAACACTACTGGCCTTTCCCAGCAAGACCTGGACACCAGCTGTACCATCATTAACTGGGCCAATAACAAGGCTTTGATTTTACTCTCCTGGACTTACATTACTGTATATTTGTTTTTAATATGCTCCCTAATGTTTTGCTGATGCTTCCTTTCTCTATATGAAAGCAAAAACCTGGTAGGAACGAGGCAGGAAAACCCTTTTACCTGCTTGTTGTTGTCATCCAAAGTGCCTGACTTGCAGATGAGCAGAGGCCCCACTAAGCCTGAGCTGGAGTCTTTGACAGGATTGGCAGCTGAGCTGTACATCCAGGTGAGGCAGGGAGGGTCGCTGGACGTGGGCCCCACGTGCCTTGGCACAGTCCAGCGGTACGTGAAGTTGTGCAGTGGCACCACAGAAACCCCACTCTGGGACAGGCCTTTAAAACAGGGATTACAGGGTTACTCCTGAGTCCCTGCTCAAACTTGGTTACACCTTCTCACCAGCTACTTTCAGAGCAGGCTTTGCTTCATTGGTGTCAACCAAACACCCAGCACCTCTGAAGGGTGACAGGGCTGTACTCAAGAAAAGGGATCCACCAACCATCATGGTACCACATCCCTTCCGATGCCTTCCCATAGGACACTCCATGTGGATGGATGCTGAAGGGCCAGGAGGCTTTGTTAAAAAATGTCACCAGGATGGTGTCTCCAACTTCAGCTTTGATCACTGGACCTAGAATATAGCAAATAGAGTACATCAACAACAGAGCACTTCCCCAGGCCATTAAGCAAACCAAAGCAGACAGGGCACCTTCCCCCAAGCTGTAGGGCCAAAGATGAGAGGCAGCAGATAGCCCGGCCTTGTTGCTGCTGAAGGGAACTCAAGGGGAGCAGGAGCTGGCAAGGATTGTCTGAAAACAGTTTGGGTCCACAAGAAAACTCAGAACTCAGAGAGGCATCATGCCTTCACACACACAGGGAAGTGACAGACCAGCCAGATGTGCTGGAATGCCCTCAGGATAGGCCCATGTCTCTCCCCCACCTATGTAATGTCCCCTCAGCTACCCAGAACATGTGCCTCAGAGGTGTGAGATGCTCCAAGCCCACGACCCAGCAAGCCAGAGAGGAGCTATGAGCCTTTACCATGCTGTCCCCCCAAGCATGGTAAAGGCTCAGGAGAGAAAGCTCTCTGTGAGAACAGAGGTTTGCAGCATGCTCGAATCAGTTCAGTCAAAACCACATAACCAGGAGCTATTGCTGTGATCTGTTTAGCTCTAGTCACACATACTACACTGTGTCCCTTACTGCTGGAACACCTTCAGAATGACCCCTGAAGTGATTCTATCCATTTAACCACCCATTCGCCTTGGCCTGTTCCCTTTGCTCTCAGATGTGACTGGTGTGAAGCACCTCTTATGCCCCTCTCTGCCCTTCAAAATGATCAGGGAGGTACAGCCACCTGGCACTCCCAGCATCAGCATCCTTCTCACAGACACTGACAGAGGATTTGTGTTCCTGGATGATTCTTACCAAGTATTCCAAGGTGTTTCTCTTCTTTTGATTGCTGCTTTTCCTCACGGAAGCTCTCATCAGTATATTCCACATACTTTGCCTTCCAATAGACACCCCCAATTCGGTAGAGGCTACGTTTGAAATACTCCTCAGCAGGACTAAATGCAAAAAGCAAATGTCAGGTCATGTGATAGAAAAATCAGCCCTGTTCTCCTCCTCCAGCTGGCAAGGCCATCAGCATCTCCAAATCAAGCAGTATTTCAGACAAGAAGAGCACCTCTAGTTTGGAACAAGCACAGCTTTGACTCTGCAGAGATTTTTTTCCCTTACAGACTCACAGAACACACCTGTGTGTTCAGGGAGCACTTGTAGCACACAGCCCTCTCCCAGGTGTGATCAGCATCACTACACAAGATGTGTGAAGGAATGAACAAAACTGCAGTGCAGTCAGTGAGAAAGCAGTGCTAGAACTCTGACCTCTTCAGAAGCTGGAGACAGGACAGCCCCAGTCACAACTAAAATAAACAGCTGTAAAGGTATTTATTTCCTCCACTACCACCCTCACCAAATATAAGTAACAAGCCTTGCAGGAGAGGCAGTGCAGTTACAAGGGCAGCTGACAGGTCTAAGGTCTGCAAGGCCTGCTGAATGGCATTGGGTAAATAATTAACCACTCTACATTTTCTCTTCTCCATCTGAATAAGGTGTATCCTCTCCAACAGGTTACCAGGGAAGGGAAGTGATCTCTGTGGAAGGAGAAGAATCTCTCTTTCAGTTAGCCAAAGACTGAATGGAAAGTCTCTCAACTGCTATCCCAGTCACCTGACCATGGGATGGAGGGCTGCCATCCAAGTCCTTGTATCTGATTTCCTAGAAATTGCTTCCTGCAGCAACATCAGCCTGAGGCCCATCTGCAGGCCAGCTCTGCCACCCTGTGTCTGCTGCACCAGGGGCTTTTTGAATCATTTTTCAAACAGATCAATCTGTTCCTAGGTTAGGCACAGCAAAAAGAAATGAAGCCCAGAGACAAATGTGGCAGCTCACATTGCACATCTGCTGGGACTTTCTGCTGCTTGTGGGTACAGCTGTGCCACACAGCACTCTCATGGGAAAGCCCCAAGGTACCTGTACTGCTCTTGGTGCAGTCCAGTTACAGCAGCCTCCCTTTCTAGATGGGGTGATTTGCCTTCCCAGGAAGTGTACCCCACCTGTGCAGCAGGCATGGATTTTGAAAAAAAAAAAAGAAATTCCACATTTTCCTGAGCAGCTTTGCTGACACAGGCCAGACTCCCCAAACACTGCCCAAAGCCCAGCAACCTCTCACTTACCTGTCTGTGTCACTGAGCTGCTTCCCACTGATGCGGTCGAAGCCCGCGGGTCCGTAGTCCCACTGCACCTCCTTGGCAGCAATGTAGTACTTCCGAACTCTCCCACCCAGGCTGGGCGCCGCAGCTTGCCGAGAACAGGGCCGGACTTCATAGAGTGCCCCCATCCCAGCTGTCCAAGACATGAAGGTGGACACTCACTTAGCCCCTCCAGCCAGCAGAATGGGCAGTCTCACCTTCTCTCTGCTGTCCCAAATGGATATCCTCCCACAGATGGGAGAAAGCAAGTGACCAAAGCAAGGAGTTTTGTGAGCAGAACTTCAAATCTTAGATATTGCATGCTATGGAATTATGGACAGAGAGTAACTAGAGTGTTCTGCTGTCCTCAGATCTATCATGCAAGTGCCTCTTACAGGGACCAGAGCTCTTAAGGCACTGCCTCATCTCAGCTTTCAGCTATACCAAACATCACACCATGGTACAAGTTAGCCCCACCAAAGCTGCCCTCCACATCAGTTACCAGCCCACTCCAATTTTTACAAGACAAGGCATCATCCACTCATCTGAGGACATTTTTCATGTCCAAGGCACTGTTCCCAACCACACTGTACATCACGTACATCAAAAACAGAGGACACAGAGTCCAGGACATATTCCACCCTCTGCCTTACCTTGTATGTGATCATTGACCTGGCAGCTCAGCAGCCATCTCCCAGGGTTCCTGGGGATCATATCTGCTGTAACAAAAGTGGCTGGGAAGAGGCTGGCCACATCTGTCCTGTGGCCCCGGATTTTGAGTGTCTCTCCATGGAAGTAGGCTGTGTGAACATCAATTTCATTGCCCATCCCGAAGAGGTACCATGAAACAGAATCCCCAGCACACATCTTCAGCTCAGGAAGGTTGCCAAACACATAACCATTAATAGCTGCAAAACCAAGCAAGCCAAAATTAGAGAGCAGGAAAGGGGCCTTCAGAGCTCCTGTCAGCAGGTGACAGCACAGACACGATAGGAGGATGGAACTAACAGAACTCCTCCTCCTCCTCTTCTGCTTTGGAGAGCCCAGCTCCACAGCTCGTTCATAAAACGAAGGTTATAAAAGCTCACCCACGCCAAAGATAAAACCTAAACAATGCTTCCATTTTCTGGAGTCATTGCCCTGTCTGAGATATTATTTGCTAAGCACATGATCTCAGAGCAGATCCTGGAGCACTGACACTCCTGAGTGTCTTGGCAGACACCGTGGCCTCACAGAGGTGACACTGACCATGCATTTTGTTGCTCTCCTGAAATTCCTCATCTTCTTTGTCTACAGAGCCAGGATCTGTGCAGAATGATGCAATGTTCTCATCCAAGTACCAGCTTAGGTTCTCATCCACCACACTGAACATCAGAAAGAAATCAACATCAACATCCCCACGTCTCTGAGAGCTTCCAGTCAGAATTCCTGAGGTGAGAGGAATGAATGAAAAAAATCACTTATGCAGAAAATCATACATCAGGCAAGAGATCAGAACCACACTAGCAGAGTAAGTCTTGTCACATGAGCTGGAGACAGATGCTTTTCCACCATCCTCACAGCTCATCACAGAGTGGTGAGCTCACACTTCTCCAATATATCCCTGCCAATACAGATCTCTCTCCCAAGCATCTCTGCCCCTGCAGGCCTCAACTTCAACGCCTTCAGTCTTCTCACTCCTGCTGAAACCAGCCAGTCACCATGTTTTTCATACACAAACTAGATCTTGGACAAGAATCTTACTTTTAACAGGGATTCAAGCAGCTCTCTTGGATCAAGAGGCTTAAGAGCTCACTTGCCCAACCACTAAGGGATAATGGCAATGCAATGACCAGAATCCAGCTAGAACCCTGGTACTGTCCTCTATAACCAAGCTGTGTTTCCCCCTGAAGCTGGGAGCTGCACACCAGAGTATCCTCACATCCTATCCTTGTTCATGTCACCACAAGACCTTTACATTATGGAGCTGCAGGCCTCAGCTGCTTTCTCTTGGTGTTTTTACCTGTTTTGCATGTAAGTAAAGGCCCAATTAATCCAGATGCAATGTCCCTTGGTGCATCAATATGAGAGTGGTAGATCCAGGTCAAGCAGTTTGGGTCATCATCAGTTGGACTGTGATCTTCAGGGACAGTCCAAGTATAGGTGTAATTCCTTCCTGGGAAAACAGCATCATCCTTCTTCTGATCCTGGGGGGACATATCAGGATACAGGGATCCTAGAACAATTGAGCAATCACAACATCCATTCAAGAAGAGCCAAGATGCCCACACATGTAACCTTAAACTGAACTGAGACTCACCATCCCAAGGCTGAAATAGTGTTTAATCATCACTTCCTCAAAAAGGCACTGAGGCACAGAGCCACTGTAAGGCAACTTGCCCAGTAAACAGGACAGCACAGAGTCAGCAGGATTACTTCCATTCTGCCTAGTGCTGCTTTGCCTTCCATTCTGCACTGTGCCCCCACAGACAGTCTTTCTACAATCTCTAGAACTGATCAGTGCTTTGGAGGTTCTAAAATCAATAAACCTGGGCCCAAGTCAGGACTCCAGCCCCACGACCCATGCCCCAACACCTAGTGTCTTCACCAAACACCCAAAGGCAGTTGCTTTCCAGCTGGGGCTTTATGGACAGTTCTCCTCCATGCATACTCCTAAATTACCAGTGAGAAAAATCTGTCTCCATGATGGCAGTAGCTCATTTACCTTCAGAGTCCTTTTTGTAGAAAACACCATGAGGATGGATTGTATACGGTCGAGTAGCAAAATTTTTTAGGTGCACTTGAATGGTATCCCCCACTTCTGCTCGGATGACAGGCCCAAGGAAGCCCAGCCAGACAGGTTTGGGGATCTCAGTGGTGTACGTGGAGTCCGTGTATTGCTTATAGACAGATTTCTTGTACGTGCTTCCCACCCTGTCTTTCCCAGACTGCAGGAATGCTGAGGCCTGGCTGTTGAGTTCAAAAGGAAAGGCACTATGAGTCATCATTATACACAACAGCTGGTCAATACTGCAGCAGAGTGATGGTGACACTCCACTTTCCAGGGTGCAGCCAAAAACTTTGGCATTAGATGGGATGCTCTAAGCCAGCCACACATGGCCACGACCTCAACCCCAGCTCTTCACCAACAGACAAAAAGTGAACCTTGGCCTGTGCCCTGCAAACAAGAAATGGGAAGGACAGTGCTTCCCAGACAATCCCATGTGGGTGTCACTGGGACAACCCCTCTCATGCTTCCTTCAGCCTTCACTGGGCTCTTCAAAACTCACTTCAGTTCCTTTGTGGCATTTCTAGCTAAATTACAAGACAGGTAGAGTGGAGTCCTGAGCTCTCTGGCCAAAATTTGAAGTCTGAAAGACGATCTTCTACTTAACAGTTTCCAAATTCCTTCCAGAGTGGCAGACGAGTCAGGCAGGAACATAGTCAGCATATAACCAGCTTCCAGAGTTAAAACCTCATACAAGTACTAAAGTTTAACTCATGAGCATATTTGCTCTTTATGGGTAATTCTTAATAGATAAGAGATGAATCACAGTCCAGGTATTAGTGGAACCAGCCTAAATGAGAGCCAAGGTCACTCCCCTCACTTCTCCCTTTGGATTGATCACCCACAGCAACAGAGCAGCCCTGGAAGGGAGGGAAACTCTACTGCACATCTCAGAGAATGAACAGTGGAGACCCAAATATTAAGCATTGTCCTCATCATTCAAAAAGAGGCAGGGCTTGGCTCTGGCTATCCAATCCAGAGTTCAGCCCTTTGCCAAGGCATCCCTGCAGCCATTATCAGCAAAGATTTTAAGATAATTCACACTTTGTTTTACAGATGTGCCTCTTTTCCCCCACACAGTCCACTTCTTCCCAACAAAAAAAAAATCCTTGAAATTATTTGCTATCTCTATCAATCATATCAACATGTCATCCCTTCCTAATTGCCAGCAGTTTCATTTCTGTAATCATTGCACAAATAGGTCCCATTAACTAACTGTTTGCAGTGACAACAGTTTTTAAATTGCTTTTAAGTTCCATTGTCCTGAATTTCATTCTCTTCTCTTCATGTATTATGAGAGAAACCAAACAAAATCCACTACATTCATTATCACTTTAGGAGTCTTTATTAACCCCGAATTCTGGGTGTTTCCTGTGAACTTATTTACATCTACACAGCATCTTCACAGAACAGACTGAAAATCACTTCTTTCCAGAGAAAAACTGTCAGACCTTGATGTTTCTGCACACCCTTCCTGTTCCCACTGTGCTGCTTCTGAAGGAGCTATCTGAACCTGAGTGTTAGCTACTATGGAGAGCAGGTTAAAAAATACCAGTTATTTGCCACAGAAAATGAAGGCAAGGAAAAAAAGCACAAATGCCTTTAAAATGCTATGGAAACCTTTTAAAAAACAAAACAAACCACACACACAAAAAAAACACTGACCAAAGAAAAAGGTTTGAGGTTTTGAAAGCTAAACCCAAAACACTGTTTGTGTAGTAACTCAAACCAATTATTGCAGTTTCCAGATTTACTGTTGCAAGAAAAACAAAACTGTTTTTCAAACAGCCCCTAAAATCCCATGCAGGAAGTCCCATTAAGTCTAAGGCTTGAAATTCCACTGAAACAAAAACAAGCTGGCTCTGTGAAGTCATTTATATAAAGATGAAAAGTCAACATGCTTCAGGATAAACAGGCTGATCACCAGCTGGAACTAAGCAAAATGAAACTCCAGGGTAGAGTATTGCAAAATCTGGGCAATTTTAGAACTATCTGTTCTATATCTGCTCTATTTTCTGTTCCATGTTTGTTCTCCGTACACTTCTCTCTAGTGTATGGGCTCTGGACTCTCCAGACTAACCATCCCTTTTCCCACTGACACGGGTTTTACCACAGGAGCATAAAACAAGTTAAACATTAAGCTCATAAAGATCACAATCTACGGGAGTGTGTCTCTTGCTTGCTCAGATGCCCCAAAATACTTTCATTAAATTACACATCAAATGACAGCTTAAAGCCAGCCCCAGACTAAATTCTGCTAGAAGCCAACGTACCAGTTTTGTGCGATACTCTGGTTAGCGAGCACGTTCCTCCCCGTTGGAGCATAGTTCCAGTTCACCTCATGGATCCCCAGGTAATAGACTCGGGTGACACCCCCAGCAAACGTGGGTGACAGCACAGGGATGCAGAGCAGCAACCACCAGACTGATCCCATCGCAGCCTACAGGGAAGGCGTTTTTGGAAGCTACACCTATGTGGGAAACACAAAAAGAATGAAACAGAATATGACCATTTGGTTTGAAGGTGCTGGACATTTTGAGAGAGTATGAAGAAATCAGGTGTAAGTACTAAGGGGATCATTACTCAAATATTAAAGAAGGAAATTACTCTGTAACAAAATTGGCACACAAGGTGTACGGAGAGCATGCTTCGGTAAATGAGTCCCCAGTACCAAATGTGCAGCTCTCATAATAGTTTAATTAACCCTTTTTTTCACTACTGCTCACATTCCAAATCATCTTACAGGGCCACATACAAAGCTCAAGGAAATAGTTCTGAGCAAGTATCTGTATATTGTAGACTGTCACCAAGATCCCTCTATTCTAAGTCACCTTAGAAAGTACAGTTTAGACGCTATGAAGTAATTTTAAATTTTAACTTTTCTAAAGATGGCTCTTAGGAAGCAGCTATCGGTAATATAGGAGTACATCTCAAATAGGCTGCACAAGGTTTTTCCTTTCTGTTCCATTTTTTCCCCATGATTTTGATCAATAAGTAGCTTACTCATAAAACTTCCAGTTGACACCAAGCTTGTTAGCAATAAGCATTAGAAATACTCTTAAGAGAGTTGGGAAGAAGTTGGGGAAACTGTCTAAAATCAAATACAGTTGTGTGAATACAGGCTCAAAGAAATGAGCCTGTGTGAAGGAGAAGCTGATGCAATATGGGGCAGTAGAATTACACCAAAAGATAAGGAAGGATTAAACTGCATTTAGAAATCACATGAAAATGACTACAAAAGTTCTCACACAATGAGACCCTTAACAAAGCTGGATGTAGCCAACAAACAAACCACACCTAACCAAGATGCTGAGATACAGCTCTTGAGACACATAACAGCAACTCAGAATAGCAGAGAGAAACAGAAAGCAAGAGAATGAGAAATGTGACCTAGCAAGAAAACTCAGAAGAATCAGTTCTCCTTTTCATACAGAAAAGGATGGTGACACAGCACTGAGGCAAAGTTTTTCATAGACTGTCATTATTTATTCTTACTGTCTTTGTAACAGCAACATGAATGTATAAGGTTTGCCCACAGCAAAACTGGATATTCTGTGAGCTTTCAGTCAGCACAGCGTCACACAGAGCTGCTTTGAAACCTCTTCTAACATCTAATACCCAACAGACATGATTCAACCCCAGCATATGGCAATGGACTAAACATCTTCCAAATCTTCTCTTCTTGATTTCCAAACATGCTGTGCTATTCTCAGAAGCTAATGATAACCAAGTATTGCTGTTTCAAATTAGTCATTAAATTGGACAAAGTTTCGAGATACCTTTTTTCCCTCCTTTCTCAGAAGGAAGCTGTAGGAATCTCTAAATCTGAGATCAACACAGTATATCTCTGCTCCAGTGGCTCCAGCAGCCAGTCCCCTTCAGAAGCTCCTGGTAATACAGCTGATAAAACTCAGATACAGAACAGCCCCTTCAAAGCACCTTCAGCAGTGTGGGAACAACAGCAGCACGCTGGCTCATGCCCACCCCTACACACCACTCAGTTGCAGATTTATTCCCTGCTGCTGTTCACAGGGAGGTAAAATACCCTTTTTGATTCCCTCTGTGCCAACGCCGACTCAAAGGAAGGAGTTTGGAAAGCCATACCTGCGCCGTTTCACACAGACCAGCAAAAGGCAGTGCTGACAGCAATGTGGAAAGAAACAGCAGCACCCGTCCTCAGCCTGAGAGCTGCCACCCTGCCAACACACACCCCGAGGGAAGGGCAGCGGGATGCTCCTGACTCAGCCCAAGCTGCGGCCTTCGTGTCAGCTCAGGGCAAAGTTCGCGGGAGCTTCCTGAGCACAGGGCGGCCTCCTCAAGGCCCGGGAGCGCCGGCAGCCGGGGCAGGCTGCTCTTTGTGTGCTCTCATCTCCGTGATGTGCAGGCAGTACCACAGCACGGGAGAACAGCGGCTCTCAAGGCTGGGAGTGAAACCTGCCCTTGGAGACAATCCCGCCGTGGCAGAGCCGCTGCTCACCGCTCCGAGCCCCCGCACGGCGCCCGGCAGGGCAGGGCAGTCACACACAGCCACTCCGTGCTGGCCTCTGCCACTGAAGAGTCAAGGACAAGTCCTTGGGACAGCCTTCCCGAGGCTTTCCAAGAGTCCCACCTGGACTCTGCTTGGAGTTGACCACAACCTCGCACACACCTCTGGGGTAATTCTAGGGAACAGCAAGAAATATCCCTGAAGGGAGATGTAGCAGATGACACAGAGTCTCTGTGCTCACACCCTTGACAGTAACTAATCACCATTTAGTTACTCGATTAGTGCAAGGTGAAAGTAGCTAAATTCCTATCAAAAGTTTTTTTTACATTTTTCTTTCACATTAATATTTGCCTTGATTAAGTAAAAAAAAAAAAAAAAAAAAAAAGAAAGAAAGAAAGAAAACCAAAGCCAACCCAAGTTTTATATTACATCCATCCCTGAACCTTGTACTTTACAACAGAATCCTCCCCCACGACTGTCCTTTACCGGGTCCCCGACAGCACAGGAATCACGAATGAACGAAATCAGATTTCAGGCAGGTTGGTGGGATCCAACTCCCATTTGATCCAGGCGGACGATGCATGGATATTCCCCGACACCCAACTACAGGGAAATCACAGCCCGAGAGCGAGGGGAAAGCACAGAAGGAAGGCAGAAGGACGGACGGCTCATCCCTTACGTGCGGAGCGGGAGGCGACGCGGCGGGGCTGCAGAGCGGGACGCGGGAGCGCCGGCGGGGACCGGCCCGGGAGGGACAAAGGGACGCTTCCTCCGCGGGCTGACCGAGCCCGAGCCCAGCCCGGCCCCGCAGCGCCGACCGCGCCCGCTCCCGCCCACAGGGCGGGCCAGGCTGCTCCGCCCCGCACCTGCGGGAGCGCCTCGGCCCCGCCGCGCCTCAGCCGAGCCGCGCCTCGGAGCCCGATCCGTGCTGTGCACCTGCCCGCCCCGCCCAGGGCTCGGTGCGGAGAGCCTCGGGAAGGCGGGGGGGGACAGAGCTGCGGCAGGGGGCCAGCGGCACCCACCTGTTGGGCGGGACCGGCGGCGGCACCGGGAGAGCGCTCCCCAGGGACCGACCGGGGCGGCGGTCGCGGCCCCTTTAAATGCGTGCGGTGACGTCACGCGGCCGCGCGCTCCCCCGGGAGCACAACAAGAGTCACGCTCGCGGCCGCCGGGGCGAGGGGCGGGGTCTGGCGGCTCCCGCCAATCAGCGGCCGCTCCGCGCGCCGGCCCCGCCCCTCGCTGCGTCGCGCGGCCCCGCGCGGCCCGTCCCTGCTCGCGCGGCGCGTCGCGGTCCGAGGATGCGGGAGGCGCCCGCGCTGCCCCGCGGCCCCGCCGCCCCCGCCGCGCCCGCGCCCGCCTCCGCGCCCGTCCCCGGCTTCCTCGCCAAGCTCTGGGCCTTGCTGGAGGATCCGGACAGCGACGACGTCATCTGCTGGAGCAGGGTGAGGTGACCGCCCGGGCCCGGCCCGGGGAGGCCCGCGCGAAGGACTCGAGGGTGGTGGGAACGCCGGGCCGGGGCTGCGGAGCTCTGCGGGCGGGCGGCGGTGGAGGGTCCCCGGCCGCCCGGAGCGTGCCGAGCCCGCCTCCCCGCCCCGCTTGCGGGGGTGCTGGCGGACCGGCGTGTGCGGGGCCGTGCCCGGGCCCTCCCCCGTTGCCCGGGCCCTCCCCGCGTGCGGCCCGTGGCGGCGGTGCTGGCGCAGCGGGACATCCCTGGGGGACAGTCCCGAATCCCCGGGCTGCAGCTCAGAGCGGTGAAAGGACGCTGTCAGGAGCCATTAACTGTCCGTTTTCCTTCCGGAGCAAAGACAGATGTGCCCCGCGGGCACAGAGCACGGACACACCGACCAGACACCCCAGACACGCGCTGTGTTTATTTTTGTTCCCTGTCATTTTTAAATCCGTAGGATTTTTCTCCACTTTTTTCCAGCCGTTTGCCCTTTACAAAGACAAAGATTAAAAGAAACACAATGTTTTTGTTTTCTTCGTGAACAACATAAAAGTGATGCAAAAAGCTCTTCCTGTTTCCAGGAAGTTTGATCCTGAGCATGTGATAAATCCGGCACTGCTGGTGTCACCCTGGTCACCGCTGAGTTGTGTTGTCTGAACTTTCGGTAACTCAGCAACATTACGTGGTTATTTTTAGTGATGACATAGCACGTACAATGGAAGAATCTTGTCAGGAGCTGGGCAGGCTGATGAAGGGAGATGAAATCTCTCTAGTGGCATGAATTCCATTGGGCTTGTGCAATGCTAATGCTTCCTGGGGACAAAGAGAACAGGTTTTTTAGAACAGTTTTGCTTTGGATTAAGGTGGGTGTGTCAGGGCCTTAAGAAAATTCCCTGTTCAATAGAAGTGTTTCATGTAATTGTGAATTCAAACCTTTTAGTCCAGTCCCAAGTACTCAAAAGTGTTCCCACAGCAAAGTCTTTTGCCTTTCTCTGCTTTCAGAACAGTCTCTGCTGATTTATGATCTTCACTTAAGAGCAACACCTTAGAAAAGCTGTGCTTGTTCACTAACTGTTACTTCTGCTTATTTCCTAGAATGGCGAGAATTTCTGCATTCTGGATGAGCAGAGGTTTGCCAAGGAGCTGCTCCCCAAGTACTTCAAACACAACAATATCTCCAGCTTCATACGGCAGCTCAACATGTGTAAGCATCAGTAGTTCCTACATACTCTGTCTGCCAAGTTCATAGCTACTTGGCTTTGTTTGGATTTCTTTAAACAAGCAAACGGGACTTGGCAAGTTTTTCATCTCTAGAAACCTGAGCCCTGACCTTAAGTTTGCTTTGCAAAAGAAAAGACTGATGGTAGAGCTTGGTTTAGTGTTCGGTTATTGTGTTTTAGCTACAAGCCCTTTTGAGTAACAGCTGTAGGAATATGTGCTGGTGACTAAAGGCAGTGTGAGGCTCCCTGAGGTTGGTCTTGCAGCAAACGTGTGTACCCAGGGGAGTAGAGGCTGTGTGTACACCCTTACACCTAGAATGTGAAAAAAAATTTGCCTGGATTTTGGAGCCACCACTGCTCTTGCCTACTTTGCAAGTTGGAACCAGACCAGTCCTGCTGATGGGCCAAGCTGGACTACATTTCTCATTGTTTTTTATATTTTATTATGTTTTCTCTGTTCAAGCAATGAGCATCACTTAGCAATGTTAGGTAGCACATGTACAGCATGGCCAGGTAGAGGGGTGCAGTGAGGGTGGCTCAGGGGAACAGTGCAGCATGCAGGGCTGCAGGAACCATCAGGAATAACTGCAGAAGCTTCTGGGGCCAGTGAAGGGACAACATCCCAGGAGGTGCTGCCTTAGTTAGAATTTCAGACTGTCGGCGAAGAGCTCTCTGTCCTTGCACAGTAGGTTTGCCTGATGTCTCCAGCTGCTGCCTATATAGGTTTTGTAACCTACAGCACATCTGTTTAGTCTCTGGACAGAGGGTGGATGCTCCTATTTGTGTCATGTGCTTTTGTTTGTAAGATCAATCACTTGTATGACAGTGGATAATCCAAAAAAAACAATGTCTCTCTCCTTGTAGCCAGGATAAATGAAAAAAAAGCAAATGCTCCTATGTAGATATACAATGTAGTGGCAGCCTCCTTTTCCTGCTGGATATATCCTGACTTTCTAATAATAGTTGGAGTGCATTAATTGTGTTAAAACCTTGACTGAGGAGAGACGTGGATTGGCCTGTCAGCTGAATCATGCATCTAGCCTGTGGTGTTTGAGCAGTGATGGAAATAGCACTGGCAATATCTTACTTTGGGCAGGCAGTCTAGTATGAAGAAGGTGCTCTGCTGCAGGTGTTTGCATAGGCAGGCAAGGAACTAACTTCTCTGCCTTGCTTTATTTTATAGACCATAATGGTACATGAAAGCATTTGTTTTGATGTGTAGTTGTCAAGGATAAAAGGGAAAGTGTACCATTCCTCTGCATCCACTGGGACATGATTCTATTCAAGATGTCATAATAAATCTCATTTCTAACTAACTGTTGGGAAGGTTTGTACGTGGCTGTGATGGTTTGGCCATGGCTGTCTTGCCCACAGACACACATTGGCCTCTGGTGTGCAGCCTGCCAAGGGCAGCCAGTGGTACTGTGGACATATTCTCTAGCTGTGAAGATCAGAGCAATGAAATCATTGAGCACCAACAAAAGCTACCTTGGCTGTTTTTCATAGTTTCTGCTCCCAGTAACTGGAGAGTAGTGGATATTTTGGACTTTTCTTAAGCTGTATGTATTCCAAGTCAGCTTTCAACTGGAAGAAATGCCTTTGTTGATTTCCTCTCCACAGATGGTTTCAGGAAGGTGATTGCTCTGGAGAATGGTATCATTACAGCAGAGAAAAGCTCAGTCATTGAGTTTCAGCACCCTTTCTTCAAGCAAGGCAAGGCACATTTACTGGAGAACATCAAGCGCAAGGTATAGTCTAAGCACATACTTAATTCACTTAGTTAGAAAAAGTGGCTTATCAGGAGCACATATGGGTGTTTGAAACACAGCCAGCAAATACCGTGGGAACCAAGGAAACTCCCTCATGATGACAGGCCAGTGCCTGGCTGGGCCTCCTTGTGCCAGTGCTTAAACAAAACCTGCTCAGCTCTTGGTTGTGAACTGGGGTAGGACCATGTTCTACATCATCATCAAACCACAGCCCTTCTCCACAGAGTTATATCCCTGATTGCAGCTTAGCATGGTCTGCAGTTCTGTCAGCATCTCCAACTGCAAGAAAGGCACAAAGTGAAAGAAGCAAAAGAAAATACATTCCTGTTTGGTACTCATTAAAAATTAGCAAAGTCATCAGTAACCTGTTCATTTGGATGAGTTTGTGTAAATTATATTTCTCCTCCAAAAATGTGTTGCCACTAAGCTACATCCTTATGAGCACTTTCTGCTTTTCTTGTGTAAGTTCAGGCCTTGTCTGACCTGTTTCTGCACAGATATTTATCCTCTATTGGCACATTACAGCTCATAATATCCTGAGGAAGGGAGTATCATGATACATCACATTGACATTCGAACAGCAGAATCTTTTCTTTAGGCTGTCGTCAGGTGTGGCTGCATTGCCCAGGGTAATAAAAGCCCAGGGTAGGCTGGAGAGCCACAATTATGTTTGGATTGATTCTTCACTGAGCTGCCCCTGCTTGGAGCCAGAATCAATTGAGTGGCTGTGGCTCAGGCCTGTGCTCCCCCCGCTGCTGTGACCGGCGTGTCCCAGCGTGCACGCCTGGCAGGGCAGGGGCGCGGTGACGTCAGGTGTGGCACCATGTGTCCCAGGGGTGGTGCACTGGGTGGAGTGTTCTAGATGGAAAGACTAAAACTCTGCTCAGTGCTAAGGACATTGGTATGAAGTGTTGAATAGGTTGGTGAAAGACATTCTTTGTTGTACAGGAAATGCTAGTGATTTTTTTTTGTAAAAAAGTCATTAACTTTCTTGCTCTTTTACTGCCTGGAATTGGGCCATATTCCAGTATTGGCTGTAAACTGTATTTCAAGCCTCTGTCAGCACTGCAGATTTGAATGCAGGTCTTGCTTTACTTACTCCCTTTCACTTTCAGCTCTGCTGGTGTGCAGATAGCCTGTGTGTCTTCACAGAACACCAGAATGATTTGAGATGGGAGGCACCCTGGAGCTCATCTCATTCCACCCACTGCCATGGGCAGGGACACCTCCCACTAGACCAGCCTGCTCCAAGCCCCATCCAACCAGGGATGGGACAGCCAAGTTTCCATGGGCAGCCTGTGCCAGTGCCTCAGCACCCAAGGACTGGACACCATGATTAGCCAGTTGGGGACTCTGAAGCTCAGTTCCTTGTACTTGGGCAGAATTTATGTTGGCCCTTGTTTTTTTGGAGGCTAGCTGGCTGCAGTTGGAATTTCCACCCACTTCCTGCAACTTTTGGTTGTCGTCCCACAGAGAGGTGGTGTGCTGAAGAGAAATCAGACAGCCTTGAATTCCATTTGGGATGCACCCTGCCTACATTAGCATAAGTTACTAACTGCAGCAAAAGCAAAGCATCTAGACTGCAGACAGGGGGGAGAACTGTCAGACCCTTCAGTCCATCCTTTGTACCATGGGATTGTGTCAAGAAAGTAGTTAGTCATGTCTGAGAAGTGATTGCACAACAGCTGTGTCTGTTCCAGCACAAAGGGATGGGATGTTGGTTTATAACACCATAGATTCGTTTCTGACCATTCCACTCCCCTTTGGAAGACAAGATGTGTGAGCCAACCTGCACAGAAGTTATCTCATGCCTCAGCAGGCCAATCCCACATTGGTGTTTTCACCTCCCCATTGGAATCCACATGGGATGCTTTCACAGCCTACTTGGAATTTAGCAGAGTAACAATAAAACTCCCAGCAGGCTGTAGGTTGGGAGGGGCACCTTGTTCAGCTCTGTGTGGCTCAGTTCTAGTCAATATTTGGCAATATGACGTTCAAAATTATGCCCACAAAACCTGGGTGTGACATTCAGACACGTGCATGTGATGCACTATAAACCTGTCTTTTTCAAAATCCTGAATTGTGTTGCAGCCAACAATGCTTCTGCTGCAGAGAGCTGCTGAAGGAACTGGAAAATGTTTAGTATAGAAGTGCAGGAAGGAGACTGTGAACTCTTTGCTCTCTGATGGTTCTTCCACCATCGTTTGAAGTAGCAGCATTCACAGATTGTGCTGTGAGCAGAAGAGCAGTTTGGACTCTTCTTTCTGCAGACAAGTCTCCATAACTTTGGAATGTCAATGAGCTGAGAGGTAGTAGAGGAAACACCAGTAGGGGAATCTGCAATTCAACTGGTACAGGATAGATTTTCAGATTGAGTAAGAATGCATCTAAGTAGATGCCTTCATCTCCCAGTAAGGTCGTGGAAATTAAGTTACTCCTTTGCTGGCAGATTTGCCCACACCTAGAAGGAATATGATCATCTTGTTCTTCCACTGTCAGCTGTGGGGTTTTTTTGGCTGGTGTACATTCTGTGACACTAGAGGGCAAACTGTCACCAAGCCTGGCAGAGAACCCCCAGAGAAAGCCCTTTGCAGTCAGTGGTCTTTATTGTGAATTACAGTCATGAATGTACTGTCTCCAGGCAGGAAGTGCTAATCTCATGTTTTCATTGGCATCTTGCTTTTTATATACAGTGCAGCCTGTCCTAAGGGTTGTCACTTGCAGCAGTTGTGGTGTTTTGTGCCATGTAAGACTTGCAGTCTTACCTGGTCTTTCAGTGGGGCTTGGTGCTGCCCTGCAGGCTGACTGCACTCTCCCTGCAGCAAGGAGCATTGTACTAAAGTGTGTGTGTACCTGTTCCAGGTGTCTGCAGTGAGAACTGAGGATCTCAAGGTCTGCACAGAGGATTTGCACAAAGTCCTGTCTGAGGTGCAGGAGATGAGAGAGCAGCAGAACAACATGGATGTCAGGCTGGCTAACATGAAGAGGTAGACTCGGCCGTTTCGGGGCACTTCTGCATTGAATGTTGCTTATATCTGATGGAGATTGGCTAAATATGGGTTTCATTTGAACTGGAAACAGGTGAAGCTATATTTTTTCCTAAGAATGCCCATTCCACCCCACACGACATTCTGAATCTTGTTTGGTTTTGTAATTCAGTCATGACTGATGATTTAGACTGGGAGTTTGTTGACTGCCTTGAGATTTCACTCTGGTTGCCAGCACCTGTAGTAGTTTTTTACTTCAATAAAAACATTTAAATTTTTGAATACAAACAGGATTAGATGCAGTGAGGGACAATGGTGTTTTGTTTTCTTTCTAACTGGAAGTGGACTTCACACATCCTCATCTCTGTTCTCTCAGATCCCCTTCATATAGGCACTGGTAATTCATTCAGGTCATTGGTATGCCAGCAGATATCAACCAGAGTTCAGCAGATACCTTTCTCTCTCTGTTCCTTAAAGAAAAACAATCAAACCACCTTTAGATCTGTCCCAAGGCTGTCAGTGTTTGGAAACAGGCTGAGTGTAACACTAAGTCCTTATTCAACAGCTTTGAGGCTTTGAAGGAATACTTCAGATAAAGATTAATGGTGGAGCAGCAGAGGATGAGGGTGTCCTTATTAAGTGAGTGTTTGATGCTGTTGATGGAAAATGGAGTTAAGTTAACCCAGAGTTTATGCTAGTGGATCAAATTAACTGAGGGTTAGTTATCCACAGAGGGAATGTTGCCATTGGTTCTGCAAGGTACTCTAAAAGTTTGAAAGCTGTAAAACTAGAGCATATAAAGTAAACTCTGTTCATCCTCTGTCTTCTGATTTATTCTGCATTGCAGAGAAAATAAGGCCCTGTGGAAAGAAGTGGCAGTTCTAAGGCAGAAGCACAGTCAACAACAGAAGCTGCTGTCTAAGGTACCATTGCAGCATCTTCAGTGCTACCATCCTTATTCCTGCCTCTGTGATACTTCATGGCATTCTTTGCTTATGTAGAATGACAAATGACACAGAGCTGAACAGGCTGTATTAATACAGCATAAAGAAAATGTTCACAGTTCCTGAGTGTCCCAGAAGTAGCACAGTAAAGAACCACGAGCAAAGCCCTAAGGAAAAGTCAAAGTAGGATATCAGTGTGTGGAGATAGTGCATGGTAACAGGAGCTCAGAACTTGAGAGTTTGCAGGCACATGGAATGGAGTCTGTGAAAGATCTTGGACCAGGATACACTTAGACCACTTGAGAAGTGAGCTTGGAACGCAGAAACTGTAGGAGCTTGCACGCTGGAAAAAAATTTCTCTGGTTTATTCCTCAGCTGTTTCTGGTCTGGAATCCTCTAGTGACTTGTGCTGTTATTGCATTTCAAAAAAAGCCAACTGTGCAAGTGGGCTAATTTTTCTATGCAGTTTGTAACTCTTGCTTTCTTCTTTAAGATACATTGCAAATGGATTTTTAAAATACCTGTTAATTTCTGTCATGTAACTATATCATTTTATAGTAAAATCTGAATTAAGAATTTAATGTTAGGATTGCTATGCTGACCACTTTGTTTTGGTTTTCTTTTGTTTCTCCTTTTTAGATTCTTCAATTTATACTAAGTTTGATGCGAGGAAATTATATTGTTGGGGTCAAAAGAAAAAGGTAATTACTTGATAGGTCCCAGATCAGTGTCAGATTTGTAGGGATAAATCAGTTTCTGTTGTGTGACAGGTATTTTTATCACTTGTATATTCAAACTTGAGAAAGCTGATGGAAGTTCAGTCAAGCACAAAATAAGTATTTCCTCCTTATCACTAAAGTGGGTGGGAAGAGAATATTCTATACATTTTCAGTTCCAAAGGGCACAGTTATCAGAAGTGGTAAATCTCAAAATGTGCACATGTGACTGATTTCTTCCAAACCACAGCGTGTGTGTGTGTGTGTGTGTGTGTGTGTGTGTAGCACAGGCTGCCTGCAGTACCCTCCCTGACACAAAAGCCAGGCTTCTCAGGAGGGCAAGAATGATTACCATTACTGCCTGTCTTTGGCACTGCTGCAGCTCTTCCCTCTGGCAGTCAGGATGTACTAAAGCTGTGCTTTGTCTCAGGTCTCTCACGGATGCTGCAGGTGCTTCACCCTCCAAGTACAGTCGTCAGTATGTCCGCATCCCTGTGGAGAGTGGCCAAGCTGTAAGTCTCCCCAGGGTCAGAGGCAGTGGGTTGGACAGGATGATAAACTGTGATATCAGTCTTCCTCATAGCTACAAATACCCTAACCTGGTAATCAAATGTTCTCCCTTTTGTAATGGGCAGCTTTAGAGCAGCATTCTGGCTGTAAAATCATACAAATCAGTGCAACTGGTCACAGATGAAATGTGAACAGGAAAAAGAAGCTGCAAGGAGAATGGGGCTTCAGTACAAAAAAAGAAAAGGTCAGAGCCTGTGGTTTACTCATTCTGTTCTGTATCTGCAGATGGCTTTTTCTGAACATAGTGCAGATGAAGAGGATGGAAATGGTACAGGTCTGATAATCCGAGATATCACTGACACCCTGGAAAATGCCACCAATGGCCTCCTTGCTGTGGCACACACAAGTGGCAGAGCCAGGTATGTCCAGACTATATGAAGTATTTATGCCTGTGTTGTTAACTGGGTAGTTATGTTAATGTTTGCAATCCATCTGGGTTGTGGGAAACAGAATGTGTCTCTGAACGTCCATTTGTGCATGATAGGCCTGTTGCAGGCTCTCCTGCAGCATGTAGCATTGTCATTGTCAGAGCTCATGTCTCTTCAGGAGTCCCTGGAGGCCTGTCAGGCTGATGGGCATCACAGGATTAATTTGCTGAGGCTTTTCTGTCTGTCCAACAAATGAACACATACTTGACTTCTCAACTGAGCAGGGACCTGAATGCACATCTAGGTTTCTAATAATCCAAAATGTATAGAGATTGCTAACAAATTGAGATATATAGTTTTATCTCCAGTTGAAATACTGCTCTCACTAAGCATGTCCTAGGGAAGGCATTCTCTGTGTGGCAACAGATTTTACTGAAGACCCATTTAGTTGTTAATACCCAGAGTGAAATATGGACTGATTTGGAATCTTTCCAGAGTCTGTTAGGAGTTTCTCTCCTGCCTAATTCCCATATACTATATTGCTGCTTTTTGCCTGGGAAAAAGAAGTATTTTGCTCTGATGCATGGTCTCTGTGTAAGCTGTAGTAAGAGATTCTTCATCTGCCACTTCACTGCTTTTTCTAAAGACCAGTTTGTTACTTTAATCCTTGACTGGCCTAATCTTATTAAGATTTGGGATACTAAACCTGAAATTAATAGTAATGCAATTGATAAATTCTCTTGTGTGTTGTTTCTGTTTGGGTCACATTTTAGAGAGCCACAGGCAGCTCTGGATCCTGGCTTACCTCTTTGTCAAGTATCACAGCCAAGTGAGTTAAATTGTGCAGAACCTGTTCCATCAGTTCCTATAAACGATGTCAGCAAATCCGGCGAAATAGGCACGGCTGCTGTGGAGCTCCACGCTGCACAGCCAAATGCTCCAGAGGACCCAGTGTCAGTAATTGACTCCATCTTGAATGAGAACAGCTCTGGAAACCAGAATGATCCTTTGCTGGACAGGTATTAACTTGTTTCTGAAAAGTGTTACCCTGTTGTCCCCTTGGGATCCTGTCAGAGTTTTGGAGGGTGCCTTGTTGGGCAGAACGTAGGGAATTAGCTTCTGAATTGTCATTGATGAAGTGAATTCTCTGCACCTTTGTTACCAGGGCTTGAAAAAGCCAAGTGTTGGCATCACACATTGAAAAAGGGCACGTGTCCCTCTCACCTTTATGGTAACACGTGTGCCTGACTGCTGGTGCATCCATCAGTGTGTCCCATCAGCCCACTGCTGCCACTGCCAGGTGCTGCCAAGCAGCAGGTAAAGGACACTGATCTCGGGCTGGCATTGTGGGCACTTTGCTCCTGGGACCTGGATGTGGATTGTCCTGGTGGTCACCTCACTGTTCCTTTCCTTCTCTGCCCCTCATTTGTACAGAGCTGTTTCCCTTCATTTCCCAAAGCTGTGCCCTGTAGGATTACACAGCCCTGGATCAGGGGTGCAGGCTGTGGATTCCCACCCCAGCCATCAAACCTTTGTTCAAACAGATATTGATGTACAGGCTGGGATCTGAGAACATTCACCAGATACTAAAATGAGGGAGGAAAGAGGAGCTGCTTTTTGACCTCATAGCTGTAGTTGCTGTTCAGGTAGTCTTCCTTGTTCCTGTACCTCAAAGAGCTGGAGTGAGAGGTGATACAGGAATGCAGTTTCATCCATTTGGCTATTCTGGATTGTAGGCAACCTGCCCTGTAGAGCAAGAGAAGGCTCTGCCTGCCACCTGTGCCTTACAGTGCTATGTAATTTTGTCTTTCTAGAGAGGAAATTCAGGATTTTCTGAACTGCATCGATGCCAGCCTTGAAGAGCTCCAAGCAATGCTGTCAGGGAAGCAGTACAACTTTGGTGCCGAAGCGTTCAGTGATGTGAGTGTCTTCTCACTGTTTCTGATTTCTGAGAAATACTGTTGTGTCATGAAATGCTGCTAGTTTATTCCATGTTGTAATGGGTAAGAGTCAGGAACATCTTGAAAAGCAAATAGCTGCAAATAGAATGATTCTTAGGTGTTGACAGTGTCCAAGGTAATACTGGGAGCCTTTCCAATGTTGTACAGGATTCCCGTTCTACAGAACTGAAGGGGGAAAAAAAAAGGAAAATATTTGCCTCACTTCTCAAGGCTAATCACATACCATCACATCCTGACTATGGATGATATGGATGTGAAACTTAGCTGTATCCCTTATGGATATGAACTGGATGATATGGAGTGAAACTTAGCTGTATCCCTGGAATCACTAGGAAACAGGGTAACCTTTTCTCCTCCTGTGACATTAGTTTATTGGCACAGCTTGAAGGTCTCAGCTGAAGGTCCATGGAGGTGCCACTGTCCCCATGCTTCAGTGGAAGGAGCAGCACACTGGGTCCTGCAGTCCTTTCAGGAGCTCTCTGCAGTTAATTTCAAAAACTTTATTAGTTCACATATGGTCTGGTTTTATTTTCAGACATTTAATCCGGAGCTGCCAGCCCTGGATATGAGCTTGATGGAAACTCCCCCTGGTATTGAAAATGTAAGAGTAAGATTTACTTCTGTGGTGGGGAGGGTGAATGTGATGCTGGGAGTTGAATCTTGCTTGATGTAGCTCAAGGGTGGGAACGGGGTTCATGGCACAGGGTGACACTGCTGGTTCATCTCATCTAGCTGATTCCAGTTTCAATTATCACTCTTGGCATGTTGGAATTTAAGAGGGTTCTCAAGATAATTTCCAGTTCTGCATACCTAGTGCAGTCATACACTTGGAATGCCTGTCTGAAAACTGAAGGAAAAATACTAAAGGAACATTGTAATGCAATACACTATAGCTGTTCTGAACATGGCTCCATGGAATTTCCTCAGAAGATACACAGAAGTTCAGTACAAACTTATTTCTCTTGGTCCAGTTCCTATAATTGGTTCATACTATTAAAAAAATACTCTTGCAAGTGTTATTTTTGTTGAAGTTCTGAAATAATATTTAAACTAGGATTTCCCAGTAAGAAGAGCTTTGACAACTGATGTGAAATGCAGCTGTGTTTAAGCAGTGCCTGCAAAATTCAATTACATGATGAAGTCACGTTTAACTGTTACCCCAACAATACTGATTATAATAAAGCTTCTAGTTTGGAAGGTAAAACAAATATTTGCTAGACAGAAGCTTGTTTTGTTTAGAAAGTTAAGTTTTTCTGTATTTCACTGTGCCTCTTTTGAGAGCCTCTGTGTGCAGGCTCACTGCTCCATCTCTTTTCCTCCACCTTTCACATCTATTTCTGTTAACCAGACAGTAAAGACTTCTATTTTTTTGTTGTTGTTGTTAAACAGTGTATCTTAACTCTCTGTTTCAGATGGCAAACTTGGCAGAGAGCACTGAAGGTCTGGGAGCAAGCGAGAGGGAAACAGCAGGAAGCAAAGGTGGGCAGGAAGGAGCACTGAGCACTGTGGCAGCTCCACACTCTTTGAAAACCATATTGAAATGGGATTGTTGCAGCTTGTAATATCTCCTTCTTTGGTCTAGGCTTAAGATTTTTGTGAAGACTGTGATGTTTCACTGATCTTGAAGCTGAGCCACAGTTTTAAAAGGCCCATCCTGTGCCCTGTGGTTTCTCACATAGAAAACATGGGTCCCATTCTGAGTCCCCTTGCACATAGAAATGTGACACAGGAGCCACAGTGGGGAGCTGAATGCAAATGTCCTTGTAGCAGTATCTCCTACACAGGCTGTGGTGCCCCCAAAGGCAGAGCTGCTCAGGTTCCCAAGGACTGCCACTGCATGCTCTGAGTGCTTGGAGTGGGCTCCAGGCATTGATGTTTCCAGGCACAGGGGCACTGGCTCCACTCTGACAGCCGTGGGTGTAGGGTTTGTCCCAGCCCAGCCTGGGCTTTCCTGTAGTGCACCAAGTTTGAAGCAACCTCTCCAGGTTTCTTTGGCTTGAATAAGAGCCTTCAGTTGGTGAAACTGAACTGTTTGTTTTCTCCTCAGATATGCAGCTGATCCAGTACAGGGCCAACCCTCTGCTTTCCTTATTTGAAGAGCTGCCTTCAGGTGAAGCTGCAGGGAAGGTGGATGATCCGAAAGACTTTCTGCTGCCTCCCCTGGAGGAGAAACCTGTTCTCCAGCCTCCATCAGCCAGTGGAACCGTTGTGCCACTTGCAGCTCCAGCGAGCCAGGCCGAGCCTCTGGACACTCTGGGAATGGGTGATCCGCCTCTCCTCCCAGAAGATGGGAATGGAGAGTATAAACTGTTTCCACTCCTGCTTCTCAGTCCTGTTGCTAACTTCATAGATGAGGCCTCTGAGATAGAAATTTCTTGAACTCATAGAATATCTGTAACCGGCTTAGTGCTATGGAATAACCACCAAAGGAGTGGAGCAGCAAAAAGTGTGAGCTCGGTCCTCACCTGCTTCCTGGGGACCCCGCTCTGCGCAGACAAATGGAAGTTCTCTTGCTGCAAGCAGGGAGCACATCTGGGAGAACTGAACACAAGCTCAACAACAAGAGCTGGTGGAGTGAAGGCACCAGACAGAGAGGAAGAACAACAACCCTGTAAACATACCACAGTGTATTCCATAACTTTTTATCCAATATTCTTATTGCAAGAGGAAATCTGTTTGTATCCTGTTTGTAAAGTTCGGCTGGGTTGTTTTGTTGGGGGGGTGGTGTTTGTTTTTATTAGCTGGATAGTAATGTGGTGTGTAATATTTTAAACCTGGGTTTTACTCTTTGGAGAGCCTGCTTCAATAGGTGGCTTGCCTACTGTTTGGAATTAAGTTGTTTTTAAATTTTGTTTTTAATTTGAGATTTCTTTTTTGATAGTTACTGGCTACAATTGTTTGCATCTGCTTAAATTACTTTCGTACTCCTAGATTTGCTCCTAGGTATAGGGAACATTTTTCCTATGGAAAATGACATTTAACTGTGGAGTATTATTTTTTAACATGCTAGCACACATCCATTGCCCTGGATTGTAGGAGTTGTGGTAGGAAGTGCTTGCCCCCCTGTGTAGCGCTGATTTCTCATGCACATTGCATGGCAGTTCCGGGGTAACCTGCCCCCAGTTCACAGGTCGTGTGTCCTTGGAGATAGTCAGTAGGACTGATTCATGTTTAGCAAAGGCCAGCAACTGTCCCTAAAATGACAGGGGGAGCCCTGGGGTGCCTTGCACTGACACAGGGTGTCACATTAGGGTATCTCCATGCTGGTAGCAGCTATTGCTCCCTGCCCCTGTGTGGACACCAGGTTTCACACTGCAGTTTCCACTGCCTGTGGAATCTTAAAGCCAAATTAGCCGGATGCATCTGAGTCTTTTGACAATGAATTATATAAACTTGGTGTCTACATCACCAAAAAGTCTTTCCCCAGAGTTTCTTTTGGCACTGTTTCCCAAGTTCTCTGAGCAGCTGCACTGTGGAACCCAGCCCCGGTGTCAGTGGAGCAGCAAGTCGTGTGCTGGTACCAAACATGTCACAGCTTCACCAGCCCACACAAACCTGCTGTGTGCTGAAGTGACAGCAAACTGCTGGGGCTGCAAGAGGCCTGGATGCAGGTAGAAACCCCCTTGGATAATATCACCTGATATGTCCTACCAGCACAGTTACTTTCGGTTTTTTTTCCAGTTTTAGGAATTCAGGCTACCTGCAGGCTTTTTTCTCTCTAACCTTCCTGAACTAGTAAGTGCTGAGCTCTTTTACATTCAAGAATCCAAGGTAGATATTCTGAAGCCTGCTAGATAATGCATGTTACCTGTGCTGGCCCAACTTTATTGGATTTGTGCTTCACTGTCAAATCTCTGAGTTGCAGAGGAAGGTCCTGCTCCTGAGTGTGTAATACCTTCAGTGTCATTTTATTACCTGTTCTTACCTCATGACTCTTCTCGTTTCCATCTTTTGAATTGCCTTTTGTCAAGTTTGTCTTATTCAAGCCTTCACAGTCTTTCTTTTGCTGACTTGTTGAGGCCAAGGGCTGAATAGTCTCAAGTTTTCATGAGCTGAAGGGAGTGGGGGAAGTGAGCATGTTGCATCTGTCCCAGGTCAGGTTTGGTTTGTTAATTTCTTCCCAAAGGTCACAGTTTTGCCAAGAGTGAATCAGTGAAAACCAGGCTTTTCTGATGTGCTGTTTGACAGCACCATGCAGACAACAGAGTTCTTTGGGAGGTTGATCTGCACCTCTGACCTCCCTGCACTGGTTGGATTGTAATTTCCGTCATGGATTAGTGTCATGTTCATCTGTCTGAGTCCTCTCCTCTCAGCACAGCCCACTGTCAGATATTGGGTCTGAGTGCATCATGGGTTTTTAGTACACTTTCTCTCTTAAGAAGTTAAGAAACCAAGGCTTAAGAAAATTGAAAAAAAAAAAAAAAAAAAAAAAAGTTTGTGCATCTGTGTGTCTGGTTTATGTACAGGTCCGGGAAAAGTATTTGTGCAACTTTCCTAAGAAAGATTGCAATTGAAAGGGGAAGACTGAATAACAAGAACCCACATGCTGAAGTAATTAAACTCAAGAATTGCAAAAAGATTACTGTGTTTCTTGTACTTTCTTTGTGTGTGTTCCTGTCTGTGCCAGTATTTCTCAAACCTGTTTACTGATTTTTCCAGAATTGAGAGCTTTCATGCTCCTGGGGTGTGGTCTCATGATGCTGGTTCAGGAGTAACTAGGGTGATGAGAAGAGCCTAGTGTCTGTCTCCAGAGCCTGGGAGAACAGCACCTGGGACTGCTTTTTCAAAAGGGTTCATGTGAAAGCTCAAAATACCATGTGTGGTGAAAAACACACAGATGTAGTGCACAGGTTCTCTGTGGACTCAGTAGGAAAGGCCCTCAGCTCCATCAGGTATGGATTAAAATATTGAGATAACAGAAGGAAATGGAACAGCCCACATCCTCAGACAGACCCCAGATCTGGCACCCCAGTGCAGACTGCCCAGGGTAACTGGCACCACGGGCATTACAGTTTTTGTGGGATTTTCCCAGAAGTAAGGTTTGTTCATCATTTCCACTGCCAAGAAAAAGGATCTTAATACAGAACTTGCTGCTCTTCAGGATAAAGGCAAGGACACAGCAGTGGAGTTGGCACATGGAGCTATGGACAGACTCCTCTGCTATGACAAGCTGGCTGAATCTGCAGCACAGTGCACCTCCAGCACAGTGCCCAGCCTGTGCCCGAGGGCCAGTGGCCAGGCACTGGGTCACCACCCCTATGTGCCAGCCTGGGTGGGGGCACTGCCCCACTGCAGCCTGGGGCAGCACCAGTTTGTTACAGACAACCACAGGGGCCTCACTGCAGCAGCAGCTTCCTTCCTTCCTTCCTTCCTTCTCCAGCATCAGTGCACGTGGCTGCTGCCTGGCTCCTCAGCTTTACCACTCTCTGTCCAGTGAGGAAAGATTCTCTCACGTGCTGGGAATCCACTGAACACTCCCAGGCATGGCAAGTGCAGACTGAGAAAGTGCCAAGTGCCCCTGGCATGCTCCTTTCAGATCTCCTTTTGCCCTGTTCCAACCCTGCCCTCCCCACACCGACCATGGGAGCTTTGCCATCAGTTCCTATCTCCTGTGTGCTTGCTAGCAGAGCTTTCCAGAATACAAGAAAAATGGATTTTGCTCTGTCTTTCCTGGGATGTGTGATACCACCTCATCCAACCATGCTCAGGATGTTTTGCTGTCTCCTAAAACAAGATTCTTGTTTAGGAAAGCAGCATCATGGTATCACAGACACCCAAAGCAAGGGCTTGCTGCCACAGTCACCTTAGGTACAGGTGCTGCACTGTATAAAGGACAAGACTTTTCCTGCCACTATTCCCCCAACCACCAGGGTAAATGTAAATGCATGAATAAATACCTACACATCTTTTTTAGTCACACGGAGTTTCAGCTTCCTAGTTGGTCCAGATCCCACTAGTGATACATTCCTGTTGTGTTTTCACAGCAATCAAGCCCCATGCAGCCACGCACCCACTCTCCTACCAGTGGGATTGTGGAGAAAATTGGAAAGGTAAAAGCTGGAAAACTCTTGGGTTGAGATAAAGACAGATTAATAGTGAAAGGAAAAGCTGGCACACAAGCAAAGAAAAAGAAAGGATTCATTCACTGCTTCCCAGGGGCAGACAGGTCTTCAGCCACCTCCAGGAGAGCAGAGTCACATGTAATGGTGATTTGGGAAGACAAACACCATCACCCCATATGTCCCCCCTCTTTTTTCCCCCCAGCTTTGTGTGCTGAGCATGATGCCATGCAGTGTGGTCAGTTGGGGTCACCAGTCCTGTGTCCCCTCCCCATCTCCCATGTGCCTGCAGCCCCCTCACCAGCATGTGACAGCAAAAGGCACTTGACTCTATGTAAACACTGATCAGCAATAACAAAAACATCTCTATATTATCAACCTTGTGTTCAGCACAAATGCAAAACATAACCCCATATTAGCCATTGTGGAGACAATTAATTCTACCCCAGCCAAACCATTGTCTTTGACTTGGTTCAAGACAATGTAGGCTTCTACCCTCCTCCAGCAAGCTCTGTTCCCTGAAAAGGAATTCCAATGATTTCACCTTAATGTGGTTTTTTCCTTCTTTGAGCCAAAAAATACATGAACCTGCAGCCCACAGCAGCTTTTCCAGCTTCTCCCTATCCCAGTGGCTGCAGGCTGGAGTGGCATCTCATGGGAAATTTCTGATGAAGGAAGACAGAGCCATAAAGGTGGATCCCAAAGTACCACTGCAGGTCCAAACCATGTCTCACTACCACTACAGGAGGGCTTTTTCCAGACCAGGGACTGGGATTTGGTTTGCTGCATTGAATTAGACTGATTACTTGTATTTGAGGATGGGATGTTGAATTTGGGGGTAACAACAGCAAAGGCTCGCTTCAGTTGAATGCAATGAAGCAGAAGAGATTATTTTACTGAAGCAGAAGAAAAATTGAGAGCTGTAGAAATCAGCAAAGGCAGTAAAATCCCTTGAGAAGGATATTTCAGTAGAAAACAAGTACTTCTCTTAGAGCTAGTGCTCAATTACTGAATTACAGAGATCAACTATAACATTTAATGAATAGTAATATATCATTACAGTTAAGAAACCGTGATTTCACAGTCTCGAAGATTTTCTACTTTGACAAGTTCCTCTTTTTCTCTCTGGGCATCTTCATGTTCACCTGTTTCCCAAGTAGTCTGCAGGCATTGGAGGGAAGTATGCCCCCAGTCACGGCTTGTAACTGAAAACAATTAATCACTTAAAACAAGCAGCTAAATTGCTCTGTGAGAAGGGAGCATCCATCTGTGAGGTGCAGTGGGATTGGTGGCCCAGATGTCTGCAGCTCTGGGGGAAATTTTTTGCTTTAGATTTGTATTCCTGAATTCTTCCTCTCTTAAATGTGGTAGAGTGATATAGAATATTTCAGTTGGAAGAGGCTACAGCAATTATCTGTCTTGCATTGGTAATGTAAAGATTTAAGGGGTTTCATGAGCCTTAACTTAAAGCATAGTGGTGATTGTCACAGAAGATGGTGAGAAAGTGAATTGTGAGGACCTAGATGGTTCAGTTCCTTATGACCTCTCTCTCAGACCTGTGTGTGTGTAATTGTGTGTTAAAGCTTATTTGTCTGCAAGCAACACAAGGAAAAGAGGAAGAAATGGTTGCCTAGGAATCAGAAAAAATAAAGGAAAAAAATTAAAAAACAGAAGGGGGGAAAAACATACTCAGCAGAAAATATGAAGTAGTGTGGAAGTAATTTTTAAGCTTTCCTCTCTGCACCCTTTCCTTAGGGTTTCCGCTGTGCCCACGCCTCTGACAGTGGTCACTGAGAGACTTGTTTTCTGATAAAGAGGAAGGAAAAACCACCAGCAGTTATCCTGGATGCTCAGTGACAGGGTGAGCCCAGGCAGGGAGGTGTTCCTGATTTGCAGCAGCTTGGGGAACGCGGGTCAGTGTGGCTGGAGAGGGAGCAGCCGTGCCCCGGGAAGGATGGGAATGGTGCTGCGAGTGGCCGCGCTCCTGAGCTCCCTTCTCCACTGCAGCGGTGAGTCTGGGCTGGCCACGGGCCCCTGCCCTGCGGTGTCTGCGTGTTTGGCAGGGGAGGCTCTGTTTTGGGAAGAGCTTAGATTCAGTCCTCGGAGTGAGACAAATGTACTGGGACAAAGGCAGTGGTCGTAATGTTTACAGGAAAAAGAGTTTTAGGTTTCTTCACCCAGCGGTTTAAGTTTCTCGTGTTTGGCTTAGGCTGTGAGAGTGGTGTGTTTCAGCAAAACAAATAGACAGTGGAGGAGGGAAGTCTTTGCTGTTCGTCAAAAGCCACAAGGATGATGTCTGGAACAGACACTGGCTGAGACCAGGGAACCCTCAACTTGGACTTTAGACCAACTCCTTCCCTCAGACCTAAGTTATTGGATAACTCTGCCCCTGTGCTCTACTCAGTGCTGGTGGTGGCAGGAAAGCACCAGGCAGAGCAGGAGAGGCAGGCTGCATGCTTGGCAGGAGTTGGTGGCCCCGGTGCCCCTGGCCATCAGCCACCTCCCACCTGTCTGCCTCATGCCACACTGATTTTTGGTTAACCCACCCCTGAGCAGCCCAGCCCTCACGCTCTCCACTGACTGCTTGTGTTTCTCATCTGGTGGGTTCTCTTTGCCAACACCCTTGCCATGGCTTCACCACCTGGGAGCTGCCTTCACCCTGGCTGCTTTGTGGCTTAGTTGCCGTCCTTCTTTCTTCCTGCAGCTTTTCTGGACCTGAGTGGCCCCAGTGAGATCAAAGGTGTCTGGAAGGACTCTATCACTCTGCCTTGTACCTATGTGCCTCTGGAGGACCTTGTGCAGCAAACCCTCACCTGGACTGTGGTACATGAAAAAGGTTCAGGCACCATCTTTCGGAGGGATGTCTCTGGTGACCACGTGTTCCTGTCTGAGTACAGGAACAGAGTCAGCATCCCAAAGGATGCCCCAGGAAATGTGTCTCTCCTCATCCTGAACCTGGAGATCTCTGACAGAGGAACCTACACTTGCCAGGTCACCTGGAGAGACAGCAACAACAGCCTGATAGCAAAGGAGATCACCACCAAATTGGAGGTTGTTAAAGGTAAATCCGGGAAGGAGGCTGTTCAGGAGGAAAGGGCTAGGCTCAGGAAGGCTTTTGGAAACTAGAGCAGGTAGGCAGTGACTGCGTGTTTCAATGCAGAAGCATTTTGCTGATCATTGTCAGCCTCAAGCAAGAAGGAGCAAATACATCAGAGCGAAGTTGTGTCCAGGACACAGCACCCTGCAGCTGGGGGCGGCCCTGTGGCTCCTCAATAGAGCTCATCGCTGGCTCTATTGCAGCCAATGGCTCGATGTTTCCCAGGGGCGTGTGGCAGTGGGGAAGTCCCAGGCACAGTTTATGGCTGTTCTTTGACTGAAATTCAGCAGCCTGTGCTTGCCCTCCGTCTGCCCAGTGCAGGGGGTTTACAGAGGCACAGAGAGCAGGACACCATGTGCGGCACAGCTGAGCTCATCCCGCACAGGGAGGAGATGTGAGAGCCAAGCTGTTTCCTCCTGGGAAGGCAGCGACAGCGAGCACTGCTGTGCCAGGGGCACCGTCCCCACCACAGCCAGG